>NC_092205.1:37609024-37731618 GCF_043381705.1 Parasteatoda tepidariorum
TGGCGCTTGTCCAACAAAAATACCAAAGGTCAATTGAATTATAAAAAATGTATATCAAATTCTAACAATAATTGACTCAATATAAAGTACAAGGTAAATTTAGAATTGCATTTTCTGGCGAAAGCATTACGTAAATAACGAAGAAGATAAACGAGGAATATTAAATAATGAATAAAATTTTTGATAACAAATATATTTATAAAATCGCTTTGTAGGAAAGAGTTCACGTATTAGTAAATATACATTTTAAAATTCATTAGCTTATTCTTAAAATGGGCATCTACAATAACGGTTGAATGAAAAGCATCAGTTTAATTTTACCAAGTTCTAAAAGTTTAGCTCTATAAGTTAAAGTAAAAATGTTCTTCATTACTATAGCGTCACAACTGCGATCGAGGTGGAAATGAGGCTTTAATTCCTTTTTGAATGAAGAACTTGAAGATCTTTATTTTTTAGCATTCAGGTCACCTTGGCGGAAGCGAGATTCTGCTTTATATTTCAATAAAAGTAGCTGTTGTTTATCAAAAGGCTTTTCCCAATTTCTTTGGTTGTACTTTGAATATCTTGTTATATTGTTTTATTTAGATATATTATATAATATCTTGATATGACTGAAAAATAATAAAAAATATACATCGAAGCACTTAAGCTGAATTAAATTATTATCAATCATATGAAGAGGAATTTTTTTATATTATGCCATGTTAAATTTTAATATTTTATGATCTTCATACACTTTATAATACTTAACACAAATTCAATTAGAACTTAAACATTTAATTGAACAGTTTAACGTTTTAGTACAGTTTCTTCTTATACACTGTTTGAATTTTTATTCTAAAATTACTGTAAAACCAATATCAACCTGTTCATTCAATTAAACGTTAAATTTATGATTATTAAAATTTTTTACTTTTATGGTTTTAAAACTGCTTATAACTGGTATGGTATGGTTAAAAATTCATGAATACGAAGCATTGCTATTTTGTAATTATTCACGACTAGCATCATTTCTAAACTGTGAAATTAAAATTTAACTGAAAATTGAAGTTATGTTATGTTAGGCTTTTTGTTAGGTAAAGGATATTGAGTTTCAGCTGTGGTTGCGTTGTGTTTTGGCAAAAGAACCGTAGAGTGTGGATTAACTAGTTTATCTGGTAGCACCATCAATCATGAAGAATCGGAAATACTAGAATTTTTATGTGTTGAGCAAGGTTTGTAGTGGTGTCATCTATATGTGAATGAGAGTTTCGTATTCCAATAGTCCAGGGTCACCAGTAAAAGAGAGGAGGACACAGGAAACCTTTTATGTTTTGAAGGAAAATGTCTCTCCATAAACTATTTTTCTCTCAGTTAACAGATTGAATACTATTTTTTTATGATTATTTGACTTTTTCTGTTGAAAAAGGTATAATAACAATTAAATTAATTGATATTTAACCATATTTTTGGAAATTTTTTTTAACTGTGTGTTTGTCAGAAGCATTTGAGAAACAAAGAACAAAACTATGAAAAATTGCGCTGTGATTTAAATAACTTTCATGCACATTTTTGAGTGTGAGTGTTTCAATGGAGTAAGATATAAACTTAATCACGTATTTATGGAATTAGATTCTGCATTTGATATATACCTTTCTTAACACATTCTCATTCTTTTTTTAATGTCGTGATACCTTTGTTCCTTTTATACACATGATCACAAAACCGAGATATACATGCTTTGTACATAAATATAATATCCATAAATGCAAGACCAAAAAAAGTGTGTTCACGATTAATGTGTTCAATCTTAAAATTGCGCAAAATGAGTTCAATAATTTTCGTTTATTTCAAAATGACATAAAATTTGCACGCGTACCACTAATAAATGTGTGAGCGAATGCAATTTGAAGAGCAGCAAATGCATGGAAAATTAAAAAAAAGTCAATATTCATTACGTTTCAAAAGCATTGATTTTTCAAGCCTTTTGATCATGATGACCTAGAGTAGATACTCAACATTCAGCACTATTTATATTCAATGAAATCAATTTTTCGTTAGATGTTAGTTAGAATCTGCAAATAACTTCGATTTAAAATTTTAATTAGTCAAAAGTTTCTTAATTACAAAAAATACTTTTAAAATGTAAGCGAAGACTAACGACAGTACAGTATGAAATAAAAATCATCTTTCCATATGTAATTAGGACTATCACTATTCACCATCGATAGTTTTAATATAGCTACATGAGCTGTGGTGGCTCAGGGGATAAAACCTATCAGGTGACCAGGTTCGGATACTTGCTATGGCTATTCGTCAAGAATTCTGCTCCAAGCTCGCACCGACCACAGTGCTGACGTAAAATATGCTCAGTGGTAGACAGATTATGGGTTAGAATCCCTTGCCGTTAAGCTAACCATGGGAGGTTTTCCTCTCCATGTAACGCAAAGTAGTGTTAGTTCCATCAAAAAGTCCTCCACGAAGGCAAATTTCTCCCAATACTTGATTCAGGAGTCCCCTTGTCTTCGGGATTGGGTTCAAAACTACAAGGCTACGGACTAGATTTATACCATAAATTGGGGTCTGCTGTTCGACAACGATTATAAAATGAAATATAGATAAATAGTTCTTTTTTCTAATTAAAGAGCACAAATATAGTTAGATTGCTGAATTTAATGTTTTTTAATAATATTTAATCAGTTTTTAAGTATTTTTCTAATAATAATATTTCAATATCGTTCATAAAAAATTTAAATTTTGCAAGACAATTTTCTATTGGTCTTTTATTTCTTAAGATAATTTTAAGGATTTAATTTCCTGCTTTTTTTATTCAAAAAATAGTTTTTTCGCTAAAAATAATTTGATTTTTCATTCAAGTTATCAGCTTTATATTAGAAGCAAATATTTTCAAAAATCATTTTGTCTCATTCAGAAACAATTTTTTTCAGCAATTACATGAGCCATTTCTCTTTTGTTTAACACAAATTAAATAATATGAATGCTTTTATACGTCTCTCTGCACATCTTGAAGTATTTTCACTAAAATAAAAAAATCATAATTTTTTTTCTTAAAAAAGCTCCTATATATATTTTTGGAATACTTGTAAAAATTAAGATACATACTTATGAATTGGGTTGAAAAATAAATAAAAAATAAAAATAAGGGAATGAAAAAAAATGCAAATTGAAAGATGTTTCCTTTTTCTCAATCTTTAAGAACTTAAAACATATTTTTCTTCCATAAAGGACATATTAATCAGCGAAAAACTTAAAAACAGATGCTCTGATTGACTGGGAACGGCTCGTTTAATATTTTTTTGCCTCTGGCGCTTGTCCAACAAAAATCGATTTCACGTAAACTGGCAAGCATATTCAAAATATGAATTAAATTGAGTCACTCCCAGTCGAATTTGCTAATTGGCTCGTCTAAATAGCCTATTATCAGATAGATCTTCTTACTAAGAGATTAATACCGGTCGGGGACTGGATAGATAAATCTGTCAAAAGCAGTCTACTCATTTTACATTATTAAATATCATTTTATCTAAAAAATAAAATAATGAAAAGATTCAAAAATGTTCTTTCAACACTACCTATCTTGGAGAAAATCATCAATTTGTGTATTACGTATTTACGTAATTGAGAAAATTAATCGCAATTTAAGAAATATTAACTGCTTAGTTACATAATGCAAAAATTAAATTTTCGGGACAACCGCAAAGTTATGGAAAATTTCATTTTCTTAATTGAATTTTATATTTACTTTAGTTTCAAAGTAAGTACATATCTGAAGCTTCAGTGCTGAAATGTAATTTTTGAAAGTTTAATTTGATCTTTTCAGCCAAGATTTTAAATTCTGGGAAAAGTAAACAAATAATAAACCCCCATCTTCAAAAGACTTTAGAGGTAAAATAAAATAGCCTGACCGTTTATAAACTGCAAGCGCACACTGTAAAATACTCCGGATAAAATAACGGCATCAAGTATGCACAACTAAATTAAACTCAGTGGCGCAACAGCCCATAGGGGGCCAAGGCTTACTGTGCCCATCTCAGTTTTCTTGACCTTAGGCTCTAGGGTGCAGGAGCAGATGTTCCGGTCAGATGGTTAGCCGAACGCGGAACCCCCAGTGTTTAGTTCCCAAGCATGCTTGGTACTCATTTATCGACCCATTGAAGGGATGAAAGGCTGAGTCAACCTTGCCCGACCCAAGGATCAAACCAGGGTCCTGGGGCACGGCAGCACGATGCGCTACCGGGCGTCACAAAGTATGCACTTTGAGTGTAATATTCAGCAAAATTCAGTGAACTGTAAAATTTATTGCTGTAAAGTATTTTATAAAATATTATATTTACTGTAAAATATTATACCGTAATTTTTATAGTAATACTTATTCAATTAGATAAGAATGTGATTCAATGATTTTACGATAAATATAAATCTAAAAATTACAGTATAGCAGTTTTTTTTTGCTCCGTAGCATGTTCCAGTAAAAATGGATTTAACAGTGTTATTTTAAATATATTGAGAAAGAAGTGAGTACAACTTCTGAGACATGTGATCTAATGAAAATATTTTCACGTATTAGACGTTGTTGTTGTTGTAGTTCATTTACGTCGCACTAGAGCTGCACAAAGGGCTATTGGCGACTGTCTGGGAAACATCCCTGAGGATGATCCGAAGACATGCCATCACAATTTTGATCCTCTGCAGAGGGGATGGCACCCCNATATTAGAAGCAAATATTTTCAAAAATCATTTTGTCTCATTCAGAAACAATTTTTTTCAGCAATTACATGAGCCATTTCTCTTTTGTTTAACACAAATTAAATAATATGAATGCTTTTATACGTCTCTCTGCACATCTTGAAGTATTTTCACTAAAATAAAAAAATCATAATTTTTTTTCTTAAAAAAGCTCCTATATGTATTTTTGGAATACTTGTAAAAATTAAGATACATACTTATGAATTGGGTTGAAAAATAAATAAAAAATAAAAATAAGGGAATGAAAAAAAATGCAAATTGAAAGATGTTTCCTTTTTCTCAATCTTTAAGAACTTAAAACATATTTTTCTTCTATAAAGGACATATTAATTAGCGAAAAACTTAAAAACAGATGCTCTGATTGACTGGGAACGGCTCGTTTAATATTTTTTTGCCTCTGGCGCTTGTCCAACAAAAATCGATTTCACGTAAACTGGCAAGCATATTCAAAATATGAATTAAATTGAGTCACTCCCAGTCGAATTTGCTAATTGGCTCGTCTAAATAGCCTATTATCAGATAGATCTTCTTACTAAGAGATTAATACCGGTCGGGGACTGGATAGATAAATCTGTCAAAAACAGTCTACTCATTTTACATTATTAAACATCATTTTATCTGAAAAATATTATAATGAAAAGATTCAAAAATATTTTTTAAAACTACCTATCTTGGAGTAAATCATTAATTTTTGTATTATGTATTTACGTAATTGAGAAAATTAATCACAATTTAAGAGATATTAACTGCTTAGTCACATTATGCTTATAAACAAAAATTTAATTTGCATGACAACCGCTAAGTTATGGTAAATTTCCTTTTCTAGATTAAATTTTTATATTTATTTTAATTTCAAAGTAAATACATATCTGATGTTTCTGATCTAAAATGTATTTTTTTAATATTGAGTTTGATTTTCTTAGCAAGGATTTTAAATTCTGGGAAAAGGAAACAAATAATAAGCCCCCATCTTCAAAAGACTTCAGAGGTAAAATAAGTTACGGTGTAAAGTTACCATTACCTTTACCGTAAGTTACCATTGAAATAGTTTGACGGTTTATAAACTGCAAGCATACACTGTAAAATACTCCTCTTAAATAAACGGCACAAAGTATGCACTTTGAGTATAATATTCATCAAAATTCATTGTACTGTAAAATCTATTGCTGTAAAATATTATATAAAATATTATATTTACTGTAAAATATTATTCCGTAATTTTATATTAATACTTATTCAATTAGATAGGAATCTGATTTAATGATTTTTCGATAAATATGACTCTAAAAATTACGGTATAGCAGTTTTTTTTTATTCCGCAGCATGTTCCGGTAAAAATGGATTTTATAGTGTTATTTTAAATATATTGAGAAAGAAGTGAGCACCACTTGGGAGACTTTTGATTTAAAGAAAATATTTTCGCGTATTCGAACTTAATCTTAAAGGTTTACAGGCCGTAATTTCGTAATTTGATGATGAATTTTTTTACAGTGCAACAAAGATCAAGAGTCACAGAACAATAATGTGAATTCGTTTTAGCATCATTCAATTTTGTTTTTTGAAAATTGATCTCGTGTATTTTTTAGACATACATTTTTTTTTAATTACACCATCTTTCCATAACTTTTTATTCACCCCGTGTAATTAGTTTCATTTGCATACATCTAACAAAATATTATGAAAAATGCTTTTGAAGTGAAAAAAATGTTTTTTTTTTCAAAATAATATCGATGGGATCCTCAAACTGCCATCATTATTTAATTTTTCTTGTCATTTATTATTACCAGGTTTCTTACCAGCTGTTGATGGCTCTTCCAGAGGAAATTATGGAATTATGGATCAAGTAGCAGCTTTGCACTGGATTCAAGAAAATGTTGCGGAATTCGGGGGTGATCCAAAAAATGTAACAGTCTTTGGACATGGACATGGAGCAGCTTGTGTTAATTTGTTAATGTTAACTCCCTTGACTAGAGGTAATGTGGATAAAAATTTCAGAATATCACTACTCTAATTTGCATTTTATTTGAATACACAAATGAAATATTATATAAATTAAAATTGCTATTCAAAAGAAAGCATAAATTGTTTTGCATATTGATCTTAAATTTATTTTTTCATCTGATACCTTATCTTAATAATTTTACCTTTGCTAGATATAGGTTAACTTTGAACCAATAAACAGATGTTTACATAGAAGTTTCTCGTAATGTTGTTCAAGAATTTTTAAGTTATCTACATAGCTAAGTTCATACTTGTTCATTCTAAAAGCATTTGGAAAAATAATATTTTTTTTAAGCTCAAACTAAACTTTTATTTAATTTGAAATAGAATCTACGGTATAAAATTTAACGTTAAAAAAGGATTTTACGAATCTTGCCCTGAGGTTGTCTGTACGTAATTTTATCCTGATATTTTTACAGTGTAATACGTAATTCCTACGTAATTCATACTTTTAATGCTGCCACAATTATGTTCGTTTATTTCAGAAAAAATAATGTTTCTTTAGTTTCGGTGCCATTTCAAATTTACAAGCATCTTACGTAATATTTATGTTTCGAGAGTGCTTCGTAACTTGGTTCTTGATTTTTATTTTACGTTCAATGCGCTACTCTGAATCTCCGAACAAATCTTGAATCTAGCCGTTTGATGGCCCTACAGTGTTAGAAACTTATTCGCAAAAATGATTAAGAAACATTTTATTTCATTGTTTTTTCACCACATTAAAAAAAAAATCAATCAAATAATCATAAATAAGATGGTAATCAATCTGTCAAATGTGAGAAAAACCACATATTAAATGATTTCACCTAATGCGGTTAAAAAACTAGAATTTTATTGCACCAACTAAGCCCACCAAATGAAGCCGCTTAGTGCCTTACTACTGCTTACATATTATAGACAAGAGGATTATTCTGTCAGTTCAATGATCGAGAAAAATGGGATTTGAATCCCAGAGTTAATACCACAGTATTCCCTTCAACACACAATTTGTGTCCTGCACTTTCCAATGCCCATTACCTAACAAAAGGCAGAGCTGCTACGTTCAGTTAAATTTCTCTTTTATGGTTTTGAAACCTTGCTGGTTGTAAATGGCTAAAAAACCGTTTAGGTTTGTATTCATAATTTTATAACCATACTTGTTGTAAGTGGTTTCAAAACCATTAAGGTAAAAAAAAATCTTGACCGTTAACTTTGCAGTTAATTTGATGGATGTACTACTGCCAGTTATTTTAGAATGAAAATTCTAACAGCGTATAGATATACTTTCATGTAATAGCATACGACATCTTTAGGTGCGTTTTCCATTTGGACGCAAACTTGCGTGTTCGTAAAGTCACTTAATTATATAATGTTATAAATGCAATGTTATAAAATATATGATAATAATAATAATAATTGATATATAATGATTTATATATGTTATAAAATCTATGTTTTGCGTGTCTGCTTATTCAAGTGCTTTTCTATGTGCGTATACACGTCATAGCATAATAATTTGACACTTGATAGTTTGACAAAAAAATTCAGAATGTCTTTAATGTTCGCTATTTCCATTAGAACATTCTGCTCCGAAACGCTTAAATGGGATTACTTAGTGGGTTCTAAAGTAGGAAAGAGAATTTTCTTATGGGATTAGCACTGATTTGTGTTGCAATTTTAAACTGCAGATGATTCTTTCTATCAATTGTTTTAAAGACTATTACCATTGCTCGCTCAGTTCAACGATTCCCGAAGCTCTTACTAATTCGTCATTGCTTTATTTTTTCCATTTAAAGGGCGATATTTTTTTTATAACAGAAATGAATAATTTTTTATGAAATTATAGAACTTTTTTTAAAATGAAATGGAAGATAACTTGGATTAAAGGAATAAACGACTGTACTCGAAAACAAAACTTGAACTTAGGTAATACTTAGGTTAATTATTAGTTAGGTTAGGTAAAATTAGATTGAAATAACTAAACTTTTGCAGAATGAACGTCTCTTACAGAATTAACTTTCACAGAATGATGCAAAAAACGAGATACTTTCAGTTTTCAACAATATATAATAATAAACATGCATGATCTAACATTTCAAATTAGAAATGGTTCTTATTTCCTTTGTGACATTTACAGTTTTAAGCATTTCCATATAAATGTTAAAATTTATCTTGCAACATCTAATTTCTGACTCTCTTTTTTTTCATCTACTTTTTCCACTTTTGACGCTAATTCCAGCTCGAAAATAAGTTTATAATTTCGAAGAAAAATTTTGCATTAGGTTGAAAAGTGAAAATAGCTCATCCCCACGAATTTCAACTATGTTGTTCTGTTTTAGCGTGGTATTTTTTATTACAAGTTTAACAGTTGGTAATTCTTGAATTAATAACAAAGACGCAGCTTTAAATTGCATTTAAAATTAAATTATGACATGCATAACAATTTGAGCTGTTATGTTTTGGGTCACAGAACATTTTTCATTTAAAGTTCATTTCTCCTGCATAGATTTACAGTCGTTGTTATGGAGTTTATCAAGTTGTTAAATGGCATTGTTAAATACGTAATACATGATTGTACAATAAATAATATTTTATTGTTAGCAAAATTAAATCCATCGAATAAATTAAATAAAATCTTTAGATTATAAACTCAAATTTTTAAATAAAATTTTAAAATTCATTTATTTTTATAGTTCTTCGGAAGCATGAATAGGTGTAAAACTAACTCCTGTTTTGCATTTAAACTTCATATTTCAGACAATGCAATGCAAGATCAATTTTTATCTTTTTGTAAAACATCTCTCCTTCCTTAATTTGTATTTATTGTTATGCTCTAATAAATACAACTTTCTGTTTAATTATGTAAGCTTATGTGCGTTTCCAATTATGATTGAATAATAATACTCGTGCGTTTATTTACTCTAATAAGAGTTTAAGAAACCTTTTAAATTTGTTGACAGTGATTTAGGATTCTTTGTCCCATTCTATACAAATGAGGCATTTTTGTAATCTTCATTCATCTGCATTCTGTTCCTCCTTAATTGGGAGCATTTTTGAAAAGGAAAAATAAATCGAAGTAGATGTTCTTATGTTAATTAACCTTTGATTATTTTTAAAATTATTTGCTCATCCATGACTTGCAATTGTCATTGAAATGCGTCCCATTAAAATAACAAATTTTAAATCATAAGTTGAACAATTATTGGTCAAACTTAAGCNTAAACTGAAATGTATCCTTGGACCCTTTTCAAAAATGTCCCTTAAAAACAAAAAATTCATATACACAACATATATTCGACCGATCTTAACTTATGCATCCCCAGCCTGGTGCAACTTGAATAAAAAGCAAACAAAGAAATTAAATACTTTCCAAAATAAAATTCTAAGAAAAATGAGTGGAATGCCATACTTCATAAGAAATAGTGCCATCCATAGAGATTTCCACATTAAAACCTTAACTGAAACAATTGTTGATCTAAATTCCAAATTTTTTAAAAATGCGATGAAATGCAATGCAGCAAATTTTTATAAAATTTTTGAGGCAGATATGTTAATAGAGGACTCTAAAATCAGACCTATTGCATACTTTCTAACTAGTGATGCAATACTTTCGACAAATTTTAATTAATTTTAACAAATATTAATATTAAAAAAGGCTTTTAAAAGGGCCAATTTAGTTGCAACATTTACCGCTAAACTTTATTGGCGCTGATTGCATTATCTCAATATTATTTACTTGATATTTCTCCGCTAGCCATAACTGGCGCTAATTTTCAACTTCAAATGTAGGCGTGGCTTTGAGCGCTGCAGTCGCGCACATCTAATATTAAACTAATATTACATTAGTTTCCTTCTTTTCTCTCTCTCTCTCTCCTTCTCTTTTACCACAGATACAACCAAGTCAGATCTCACTAGTACCAGATGGAAGGGTAAAAGGCCCCTACGGGGCATAAAGGCCCTGAGCAATCCCAAATGATGATGATGAAAGAAGAGTTCTTCTGGGCGCAGACTGGTTCCCGTTGTTTGTAAATTCCTGATGTTAATAAATTATCAAAACCTCATGTTGTGATCTTCATTATATTATTCATTATTATTTTTTATTATTTTATTCAATAATGATAAAAAAAAAATTGAAAAATAAGGTATAAAATTTTTTACATAATTCAAAAGAATTTAATTTTAGGTGTCAAAATGAAAAGTTTGAGTGAAATTGGTCTAATATTTCCTGAGAAATTGAATGAAAAAAAGTCAGGTAGTTAAAATAGAACTATTCGACCGAATCTGCTCAAATTTTGTATTTCGCCGTGTAAAATTACATTCTTCAAAATGATGCAGAAAATTTTATACCTTATAATTCAAAATGTTTCAGCTATTTAATAAAATAATAAAAAAATAGTAAATATTTACTAAAAATTTCTTTTAGCATGAAATTATCTTTGGATAAATGATTATCATAATTGCGTGCAAGAATTTTTCAAGTAGCTAAAAAAAGTTTTCGTGATACAGCGGAATACGTAAAAAGTAAAGATAACATTAAGGGGTCCATACTCTCCCGTCAAAACTATTGGGACATACTTATTTCCTAGATTGCGGCTACCCCCTATACTTAAGGGGTCAGAAATCTGAATCTGCTGAAAAAATTTGTGTTTATTCTGAGAAAGTACGTTTTTATATCTGATTTCAAAATTTAATATATCGTCTTCATTTATTAATTAGCACATTTGAGGTCACCCCCTGACCCTCTGAGAACTTCCTATAACTTGAAAATCCCATTATTAGATCAAAATTTAGTCAGGATGGTCCGTTTTTTTGCTCATTATACATGCGCAAACGCTTTGTAATTCTAATCATTTGCATGTCATGCCTCTCGATTAATAAGACATTTTAATGAAAAGAAAAACATTCGAAAATTTTATTTATATAATCAATATGTTGTTGTCTTGTCTCAATATAATCAATATATAAATAGTGATTCAAAAAAGGGATAAATTAACTTACATGTGAGTGTTTAAGATCCTATTTTAACAGTTTTTTTTGTGCCACCTAATGCGGAACAATAAATCACCAATAAGTTTCGGCTTTGAAATTTTGCATTAATTTTCTTCCATTGCAATAGCTAGGTGTAACAGCTGTTAGAAATATTCTATCTTGATTCGCACAAGAGTCACGTGATTTCATTATGAGGACAAACATGAGCTCTATTATACATAAACTATACGTGATCTATCCAGGGTGCCCGTACATTTTAAGATAATTTTATCTGGGTTTTTTTATAGTGCAGTAATTTAGAAATACAAATTTTGATCATGAATTTTAAGTCAGACTTTGTAAACATTCTGAACGGGAAAAACTATACAAGTAAGAATTTAGATAGAGCATCAAGATTATCAGAAAATTCAACTAATTTTAGTTTGAGTAAAATTGAAATAAATGATTGAGGAATCACTACCTCAACTAATTTTTTAACATTCAAAGAAATCATTTATAATGTTTGTGAAACTGTGTCAATTGAACTTGCGTCAATTGTGTGAATTAAAAAATATATAACAACTATTAATTACTACCAAAGTTATTAGCAAATTTTAAATTATATGATCTAAATAATATAATATTATTTCCAGAAAATGTGTTAAGTTTTTGTTGCCTAAGGTCTTACATGTTTATTCATTGGTCAAATCTTTATGAATTCAACAGTCATTTTATTGAGAGGGTTAGATTGAGCTGGGTATTATTATATTGCCTGTATTTTAGGGGACATGAATTTTTATTTTCATGATTGCAACTCGTAAAATTACAGCATTTTTACATTTCAAAAAATAATAAAACTTTTTTTTAAGATATAAAAGCCTGCGTGGCTTTTACGTCAGAGCCTTCTCGCAGAGGCATAAAAATAGATTCATAAAGAAATTCCCTCAGATCTCGAAGTGCTTATTTGCTGTTGTATACATCAGACAGTTTTATAGCTTTCATAAGATGAAATGAAAGAGATGTGAAATCGCCAATCTATCCATATTCACTTATTTCTTT
Organism: Parasteatoda tepidariorum; assembly: GCF_043381705.1. Taxonomy (NCBI): domain Eukaryota; kingdom Metazoa; phylum Arthropoda; class Arachnida; order Araneae; family Theridiidae; genus Parasteatoda; species Parasteatoda tepidariorum. The sequence goes on from NC_092205.1 coordinate 37,621,778, forward strand.
GCCAACGTTTTGGAAAGTGTTTTCCTTATAAACACTGATTTTTTTTTCATAGTAATAAATTCGAATTTATATGAAACTTTCGTACTTTTAAGTTTACATGCAGCTCTACAGAATTTTAATATACATATGCGAAAGAACTACTGAAAGTGTTATGAAAATGAAACATCTTATACTTGAAAACTACTAGATGAAAAGTGTTTTTTTTTCACTGTCTCCGAAGGAATGGATTAATATAATATATATAATAATGCAAACGTATAATATTTCCTATGTTGTAAAAAAGATGTAAGGAAAATTATTTGTATTTGAAATAATAAAGAGTAGATAGCATTGTATTAAAATACTCAGATTTCACCATAAAATTATAATAATAATGTTTTTTTTATTAATTTCTTACTTGTATTACGATAAATTTTTCTATCGTTATGTGGCAGATTAAGTAATACATTTAAGAACTTTTTTTTTATTGATTTTCGTCTTGGCAAAAAAATATATGGAGAGAGTAAATTAGCATTAAAGACCTTAAACTGTTCGAGTACGTTTCTGAACAGTTTTTGAATAGATAATTTGGCAGCTAACATAATAGTGTTAATTATTATTAATTTCTGACTTGTTTTTCGATAATTTTTTTTATCGTTATGAGTCAGATTAATTAATGCATTTAAAAACTTAATGTTTTTTCATTGATTTTCGTCTTGGCAATAAGAAGTTAAATAGTCAATAAGTATTAAAGAATTCAAACTGTTTCAGCATGTTTTTAGAAAAGTTTTCAAATAGAAAATTTGTAAGGCAAACATATGGTATAAGCAATAAGTACATAATAATTTACTAACCAACACTTAAAGGGTGAAATGATAGCAAGGCGAAATGATCTATAGATCAGCATCTTTAACTTTCATTTGAAATTTTATTCCAATTTTATAAGAACTTTTCAACGATTTAAATTTTTTTAATAACATCAATATCAATTAAATTGAATTATTAGAACAAAATAGTTAAAATATTTAGTTTTAGATAATACACTTATATCATGAAATCTTGAATTCTAAAATGCTGAATTAATTTAACCAAAAATTAAAAAAAAATATTATGCGTGTAGCGTAACATGAACATAAGGATGCATAAATGTTCATATAAATTTACAAAAAAGAATTGAATATACATGTGTTTTATTGCCTTCATGTTTGAAAAATAGAATTTATATATAAAACTAGAAACGTATATGTTTTAACTAGAAAAAAGGAAATTTCTTTTATTTAGAGAATAATTTATTTAAAGAAAATGGACTAATATTTTTTGCCATAAATAAATTAAAGTATTTTCTTAAAAAAACATAAATATTTGCACTGAATCTGAAAAATACTAAAAGCATTTACTGGGAAAAAAGTCCTTAGTCAAGCGTTTTAATTTATTTTGGACATTGATTAAAATGCTCACTTAAAAATGCCCGTCTTCAGTAAAAGACCAACAAAAAAAAATCACAGATAACATAAAGCACTTAAGATAAAATTGATCGTACGATAATGCATTTGAATAGCCTTAATGTGAAAAACAGCTTCTAAATACATTATACTAACAACATAAAGAATGATGAGAAGCTATTTGCTAATGGACCATTTAACTAATTTTATGAAAAAGTAAAAACGATACTTTGTCGTTAATAAGAGGCAAAAACCAGAAAAAGTCTAATGATTTATCAATTTTTTTCCTCGTGAAATGTTTTCTCACCTGCTTTTTTTAAATAGATATTTTATTTTATAATAAATAAGATAATCAGCCTTTTCTTCTAAATGTTTTAATGTGAAGAATTTGATACTTATAACTTAGTTTTTATATAGTTTTTAATTTTTAATTTGCTTAAAAATATTTCTATGCTGTAAGTGTACGTGTAAGCTGAAAGCACTAAAACCCATGTAAAAAGATAAAAATACAAAGAAAACAAGGAAAAAACTAAAAAAGGAATAGCATTTTCTAAAAATAAAAAAAAATATTAAAAAATTATTTTTAAAAAAAAAATTAAACGAAATATTAAGAAGCTAGAAAAATAAATAACGGAAAGATAAAATCTCACAATCAGCTCGCACGATTATATCGCAAATTAGAGTGCTTTATAAAATTGTATTAATATAGCCAAATTAAGAAATATGAACATAATAGTGTAATGAGTACCAAAAAAAATTGATGAAATAGATACAAAAATAAAACATATCAAGCAAAAAGCACAAAAAGACAAGAATTTTTTTTGTATTTTTGTGGTTTTTGCTTGATATATTTAGTTTTCGTATCGATTTCAAATCTTCTGTAGTTGTTTCTTACACTAATGTTTTAATATATTTCTCTTATGGCTATTGCATTATTAGATAGCCTTCTAATTGGCGGATATAATTGTAGGAGCTGACGACGAGATTTTATCTTTTCGTCATTTTGTTCTTAGTTTTTGAATTGTTTTTTACTTTCTGAAAAAAGAGAATTATTTTTTTAATTTTTATCATAATTTCTCTTTTTTTTTCATAAAATTTATGAATCCATATAAATCTTTTTCTCTCTCTCTTTCTCTCTCTCTCTCTCTATATATATATATATAGAGAGAGAGAGATAGATAGATAAAGAGTATATATGGAACGGTGAATGACCAAAATCTGGTGAATGTCAACAATCACCTAGTCATTTGGTGTATGTCCGAAATATTTGCTAAAAACCCTTACTTCTGACCTTCACCGGTGAATGTCAACAATCACATAGTCGCTTTGGTGAATGTCCGAAATATTCGTTATANCACTTAACCTTAAAAAACATCAGTGTAGGGTATACCGGGCAGTGGCACTTGACCTTAAAAAAACATCAGTGTAGGTATACCGGGCAAATGTATACCGGGCAGTGGCACTTAACCTTAAAAAAACATCAGTGTAGGGTATACCGTGGAAATGTATACCGTTCAGTGGCACTTAACCTTAAAAAAACATCAGTGTAAGGTATACCGGGCAAATGTATACGGGGCAGTGGCACTTAACCTTAAAAAACATCAGTGTAGAGTATACCGGGCAGTGGCACTTAACCTTAACTGGCTCGGTATACCCTACACTGATGTCTAATCTATCGTCAGTAAGTATTAAAATATACAATAAATATAAATATATCAAATAAATATAATAATATCAGGGAATAAATAAATATAAAATTGGATATAACAAATATTTCGGACATTCACATAAGCGAATATGTGATTGTTGACATGCACCTATGTGAGGGTCCGAATGTACAAGAATGTAATGAAATATTCGATCTTTCACCTACGTTTTTGGTGCTTCTCCAAATTCACCGGTGAAAGTCAACAACCACCTACTTCGGTCATAACATATATAAAATATAAAATATCTATCTATATAAAATTTTAAAAAATTACAAAGTCTCTTAAGCAACATTTATTAAGAAGAATTATTAATTTACATATTAATTATATTGTTGAATGGTGCTGATTCTAAATTATGAATTTTTACAGGTTTATTTCAACGTGCAATTCTTCAAAGTGGCTCTGCACTAAGTCCATGGGCTATCGCTAGGAACTCATTAGCTTATACGCGTCAAATAGCTAAGAACTTGAAGTGTCCAACAGAAGATAGTTCTGTTCTGGTGGAGTGTCTCCGTCAACGTCCAGCTCAAGATATTCTAAATGTTCACCTCAGTGTTCCCGATCATCTGTCTGCTTTTGGTCCCACAATAGACGGTGTTGTTGTACCAGGAGAGCCAGCCGATTTAATGGAAAGGCAAACTGACCACTTCGGTCAGTATGATTTGTTGTTTGGTATGACTAGGATAGAAGCATACGACCAGTTCTCCAGTGAGGAAGATAAATCTGGTATTGATGTCCTCAGAAGAGACCGTCTCTTAAGAACATTGGTCAGAAACTTGTTCACGTACCATTTACAAGAGATTTTTCTCACAGTAGTGAATGAATACACAGACTGGAGCAAACCGGACCAACACCCTATAAATGTTCTAGATTCTACAACTGATGCCATGAGTGATGCTTTAATTATTGCACCTTTGGTTAGAACTGGTAACTTTCATTCCAGGGTGCATTATCCCAAAAAACCTAAAACTTATCAGTACGTCTTTACTCACATGAGTGAAGAGGCTGGTTATGGTCAAAGGTTGGGTTGCGTTCACGGTGAAGATCTTGTTTACGTTTTTGGTGCACCTTTGGTCAGTTCGCTATCTTATTTTCCCAGAAATTTTTCGAAGCCTGAGAGTACCTTGTCTGAAGCTGTGATTCATTTCTGGAGCAACTTTGCCAAATATGGGTAAGAAAATTTAAGCTATGCAAATCGTTTAAATATACATTTATCAGCATTAATTTTCCTAGCAATATCTTACTTGAACTATAAAAAGAAATAAATCATTTTTACCACTTCGGTCCGTCGTAACTAAGGGATAGCAAATGTTTAACACTGTTGTGTTGTATAAATATTAACATAGATAATTTTTTTAAAAAATCTTTTTTTTAAGCAAAAGTATGTTTAAAAAAATACAAAAATGATTAGTTTTCCAGTTATAACAATATTTTTTTTAATAAAAAAGGGAGAGTAACCACTTAATAGCTGTGCTTTGCTAGTATGAGTAAATATCTATGACTTTTAAAGAATATGACAAAATTATGGCTAAAACAATTTGGAAAATATCTTGGGAAGCATTGCCAATTTAAAGAACATAATAACTTAAATTCGACACTGTTGAACTTTATTAAAAATCAGTGTTATGGCCCTTTAGTTGATATTTATAAATTGTTATAAATGCGTCTAAAATTTTAACAAAATGATTTTTTTTTACGGATTGTCAATTTTTTTAGCACTAACATTTGTAATGAAGCAATTATAAATTTTTAGTCTTGCAAACAAATTTTCGAGTTTTTTTTTTTTTTTTTTAANTTTTGAAAAATATTTATTTTAGCATAGTTACAGAATTAAAACAGGTTTAAACAGGTCAGTGGATAAAAATACTGTTTTGTAAGCGTGTGGATACATGATTCGAGTTTCATTTTACCTTTGACCTTTATCATAAAAGTTTGAAATTTTTATCAATCTAGGAAAAAAAAATTATATTTTGCAAGAAAAATAGTTTTTTTAGAATAAACTTTCTTTTCTCTAAATATGGTATTGGGCAACCTAAAAAACTGTGCTTAGGAATACTTTTTTCAAGCTTAACGCCAAAGTGAGCCTTCATATATGATATAAAAGATGTCATTTAATCTAATAACTTAAAATTGAATAATCTGACACGAAATTTTCCTGCTTTACTCTATATGATAATTATTCCCACTTCCAAAAATTCCACCGTTGGCACACTTTGAATATCAAAACTTAAAAAAAAAAGCCTATTAGAGCCTCGTGAGTAGTTTTCCTGATTATCTGGAATTAGCTGTTGAGGGTTTGTTGTCCTTTCCAAGTTCTAATAATCATCGAAATGTAAAGAAAATCACCGTTAAATATTTATGCATGTCTTTAGCTATGTATTAAGAATAATATATTTTAATTTTTAAATCGCGGAGATCTGATTTTTTAATGCATAATTTTCATCCGCTTTCGCTGCGTTATGTCTGGTTCCTATTTATCTTAAGATTCCTTAAGGGTTACACGGATTTTTGATTTACAAACTAATTTTAATTTAAGAATTAGAATATATATGCATTCCAAATTAATTGTTTTGCTTTATATTGTATTTTTTAAAATTTTATTTTATAATTGTCGTTGAAGAGTCGACCCAATTTTAGGTTTAAGACTAATAATGTTCAACTCCGTAGCTTTGTAATTTTGAACCCAATCCAGAAAGCAAAAGAACTTCTGGATCAAGTATTTGGAAAAATTTGCTTTCGTTGACGACTTTTGGTGGAACTAATCCGCATTTGCGTTACATTGAGAGTAAGACCACGAGAATCTCACACGGTTAGCCTGACGGCAAGGGGTCTCTAACTGTATACCACTGAGGATATTTCACGTCATCACTGTCGTTGTGTGCAAGCCGGATGCGAAATTCGTATCGACCAACCATCGCTGGGATTCGAACATGTTTCACCTCGCGCTCTAACTTCTGAGGCATCATGGCTCTTTATATTGTGTTGTAAAAGCAAGTTTACTGACCCTTATGTGCATCTTATATAACTGTTAAGATCAATTTAAGTATTGTTGAATAAGAAAAAGGCGATGGCTAATTTAAGCCAACCAGTGTAAGAGATCATTGGTGAAAGGCAACACCATAAATCCAACACTTATGTATTGCGTTTCACTACACCACTTTGGTGTAGAGTAATTGCCACTGATTTTGACATTTTTATAGTGTAGTGTAAAATTAGTATTTCTTAGGAAAAAAATCACTCTGCTTAGTAGAAATAAAAGCAAAATTTAAATTTATACTGAGAAAAATGATGATCAAAATTATCGGAATATGGTAAAATGTAGAGTATTTATGGATGTATAGGAACATCAAAAAGCTCAGTAATTTTTTTTAAATGAAGCGGATTGGTAATGATTTTTGTAAAATTTACAATAAAATACGGTTTAATAATACGTGATCAAACTTGGTTAATTTTGGTAAAATTAGATAATTTTATCACAGTGCTTTAAAACAAGGCATAAAAACTATTTACTCATTTTAATTTCGTCATTAATACTAATTGTGTGATAATAAGAATTATAATGTAGAAAACGAGAGTAACCCGAATGCAGTGCAAGGATTTCATTCGACATTGTTTCTCCCGGTAGTAATCTTAAAACTAATGTCAAGAAAAATAAATATTTTTAGTAGATAATGAAAAATAAAACTAACAAAAAACATTTGACTGAAAATGTAACAGTTCTTGCAAAATAACATACATTGAAGCCAATCTAGCTACAGTTTAATGGATACCAGCTATTCTGCGAAGTAAAGATTGTGCCCTTCTTTCCACATTGCCACAAATATATGTCTTTGTAGGCGTACCTGTAAAGCCATAACCTTCATAATCACAAGGCGCTGTTCCGGAACCACACACAATGCAACGAAAATCCTTTTTAATAAGATTACATGAAGTTACAAGAATGAGCATTTTTCTTCTTTTACTTACAAGAGCTTCAGAGATTTACAAAATCTGTAGAATTTAATTAAAAATTTCAATAAATTTGCATGGATTTAATAGTGGAAAAAATAGTTCTGTTTGTGGTTTTTTCGTTTGAAGCTGAAATTGCATTAGAATATCTTAGGATAGAATTACTTGTCTGAATTAGTAATTTTTGACCTTTTTTTGCAGAAATTTTTTAGAATATTTCAAATAAAAAAGTAGTAAATTTTTAATTACTCAAAAGAAAAAAAAATGAGTAAACAAATACCCCATTTTTTCATTTATTAAAATATTACTTATTTATTTGTTGCTAAAGTTCGCTCTCACTTTTTTATGCTCCTTACAAAAAGAACTTCACACGAATGTTCAATAGATTTTTTTTAATTTCGTTTTACTTGTTTTTAGAAGTTTCTGGTTTGTTTTAGTCCCAGTTTTTATTGGCAGCAAAAATCGTTATATCAGATGTACACGCGATCTTAACACTTCTTTTTTTTTCTTAATCGTGTCGGTGATCATTAGAACAACTTCGAAAAACCCACCAATACTGTTCTTTTTTTAGGTACTTAAGGCAACAGAATACTCATTTTAGTCTCCTTTGCCCTTAAGCTATTTTCCAGGATTGCGCCAATTCTTTTTTCATTCACTTTTTCTGCAAACAAGAGAGAGAATATTTTTTTGGTGACATTTGTTAAAAGAACTAATTCAATGTCCATTTTTCATTAAAAAGAGGTTTTTTTTCAACAACTGGTTTTCTAATAAAAATGAAAAGGAAGGCACTTAAAAGTGTTCTTTTTAAAAAAAATGAGATTTTTTTTTCTTTTTAGAAATGACACAGAATTTCTTCTTAAGTCTGCTTACATTTATAGAAAATGAAATGTAAATGTCGTAGAAAAGAAATGAGTTAAGATTAAAATGAAATGTATTTTAATTTTTTTTCATGGAAAGAATGAAATTAAGGTGTGTAATTTCATAGAACTAACGATCATAAATTAAAAAAAAGATGTTTGCATTCGAAAAAGACTGCCAGAACAATTTTTTTTATAAAGAAATGGTAGCATTATATTTTAAAAATAATCATTTTTATTATTATTCTTTTTTTTTTAATAAAACTGACATGAATAATGATTACTTTGTTCACATATTAACATGGTTTTATTTTATGTTTATGATTTTTTCAAAGCCATTATTTTATAAATTGGTAAATAGGAATATTTTTTTGGAATCTGTGAATTAGGTATCAGAAATATTAATTCTATTATTAATAGGAATCGCAATTTTACTTCAGTTATATGTAACACTCATTAGAAAATGCTTTCAAGCTTCATTAATTTTTTTCAATTTAAATACAATATTGTGTACATAATTAGCATGAAATGAAGAGTTTTCAATTAAAAAAGTTAAAAAAATCCCATTTTTAAACATATTTATTTCAATTAGTTATTTTTAACTGAATTGATTAAAAAAATCAATGATAACAATGAGATTTTTGGTAATATCTAAATTTAATTTCTAAAACAAACTTCAGCAGTTCTTGAATGGAAAATCTTTTGAAAAAAAAATTGCTAAAATGAAATCTATGATGGCGAAAAGAAAATATTAATATTTTGTGCATTATTAATTTATGTGGTTATAATATCAACTTAATTATATTAAACTGTGTCTAAACATTATACTTGCGAAAATGATTTAATATAAAATAATAAATTTGATTAGTAAGAAGCTTTTGATTTTCAGTATTTAAAGACCTTATTTTAGCTTAAATTTTTTCTGACATAGAAATCTATTAAAGTTCATATTATTCTGCTGAAAAAGTCCTAAGAATCGAAAAAAATGCAAATACTTTAGGAATTTTATTTTAAATGTTAAAGTATTATTTCTTTTAATATGTCATAACAGTTACTCATTACAATATTTACGTTAAACATGTCAACTTCAGTTTATGTTTTATGATAATCAGTAGTCAAACATGACAAAGCTCCTATTTCTAAATTCATTAGACCTGATGGACACTTATTATTAATGAATCTGTGCAGCTTTTCGTACTAATATTGATTTTGACGCGTTAGGTTTTGATTAATTAGACACAATTCCTTAAAAAGTATAGAGTTCATGTATTTATTATTTTTCTTCATGTTTCATTTACTCACAGAAATATATATTTATTGTTAATATATAAAAACGTATTTGAAATATTTTATTTATTTGTGAGTGTGTGTTTTAATTTCAGAATAATTTCTTTGAAAGTGTAAAATGAAGCAAACAAAATTTTCGCAAGTGAGAAGAATAAGTAAGAATGTTTTGCAGAATAAACAGAAAGGAATATTTTCGAAAATAAAAACAGATATTCTTAATGGATAAGTACTACTGATTCAAAGGATCTAAACTAATAAGTATTTTAGTTTGTGTCAAATATGATTGAATTTTTTTGTTTTTAACTCTTAATTAGTAAATTGTTTAAAAATTTGCGAATGATAAATTTATTTTTTGTGAATTACTATTTTTGGATTTATATTTTGTGAGATATATTATAGAAATTCTGACCGTGAAAGAGTTCCTTTTGTATGTTTTTTTTATTTTACCTTATATTTATATGCTATTATAGCTTAATTGCGAAATATTTATCAAATATATAAATTTGTGCAAGAATTAATTATTTAAATTTTAATAATGCATTTTTACATTTTTTTTTCAGGAATCCTAATGATCCATTTCAAGAAAACGAAATCAATGAAAAAAGTAGAGGTAAACCTGAGAAACTTTGGTGGCCTGAATATAATGATACTCATCAAAAATACTTATCAATAGGTAAGGTACAATCGATATTCTTCTGAAATACAAAACAAAAAACAAAATATTAAGTTATTTTGAAAACACAAAAATCTCTCACCATGTTCTATTTATTCTTTTAATTATTTTAAAAATACTATTTAATGTTTCTCTTTTAAATACCATAAAAGATATTTTTGTATATTAAATTAGAAACTAATATAAGTTTTCCATTCTCTTATTCAAATTATTCTCTTCAAATTACTCTCTTCAAATTATTCTAAAATGTTTCTCTTATTGGATTTCAAATTATTCTGAAATGTCTTTTTTAAAATATTTTCTTATTTAATATTTCAGCAGACTCATTTAAAAATGTATAAAATATAATTTGTAACATAAATTTTTATTTTAAAAGTTTTAAAACTTTCTCAGAAAATATTAATGAACATTTTGTGTTAACATTTTTTATGTTTTGTTTTAAATATTTTCTTACACAATGACTACTAAGGGAGATAAGACCTGGCTTACCTAAATAAGAATTTTGGCAGTTCCCACGAAAAAAAGAAAGTGAAGAATTAACTAAGATATTTAGAATAAGATCAAGATATTAAGAATACGAAAACTTTCTAAGATATTAAGAATAAGATCAAGAACAAAACATTGAATGACAAAATTGTATTTGAATTGTTCGTTTTACTGCAATAATATAAATTCATATCTGTTATTTTTCATTAATGAAGAAAACATTTCATAATTCATAAAAACTAATTATTCATGCGGAATTTCTTCAGATATTTCACTATTTTATTTTAATCACATTTTATAACTTGTTTGATTCCGAGAACCTAATCATTATATTGTTTTGGGAGATTCAGTACAGTATTTATGCTCTTAAACAACCATTAATAAAAACTATTAATAAAAAGGGTAGTTCACAGGGGTATACAAGGGCGGGATTAAAAATAGGGTAAGGAAAGAAATTAATGACATTAAGAGGAGTTGGAGGGGCATATACATACAATGCAAAAAATGACCGTTTCCGATGCACCTTGTCTCAGCAACTCAACAAGATATTGCTTCAGTTTTTTTTTCGAAGAATATTTACATGTACATGTTTTCACTGTGATAAGTGTTATTACTTACATTTGGAATTACGGACTGCGAAGTTTTAATTATTTAAGCACTTTCATCATATTTCTGCAGAAATCTTTCATAACTCAAAAAATATCCCTGTTAACGTGCTTAAACAGTATAGTATCACAGCATTGAAATTTCGAAACTATATCATAAGTAGTTAGAAAAAGTATATCAAAAAAGGTCAGTTTTAGCATTATTGATATATGCTACTGACTATANTTAATATTAGTTGAGATGTATATTATTTAATAAAAAAAATTGTTTATTAATTTTAAAAGAATTGAAAAAAGCTTTAAAATTTTATTCAAAGTCTCATCTTATGTCTATCTCATCATATATGTTAGAAACTGTTTACCAAAATATTAAATTTTTGGAATTGTTTACTCATCTTATAATATTATAATATTTAAATCCTTTGAGAGAATCAAACGTATTTATAGTAGATAAATATTAAAATACATTAAAATTGTTTTGTAACAACAGATTCTAAGAAGCTCACAATGTTTAAACTATTTAAATTTAGAAATACGTCAAATACTGTTATTAAAATTACTTGAAGTAATATTTGTGGTAACTATTATTTTTTCTAAGCTAGTGTTGAGTTTTTTTTAAAACAACTTCAAAACAACTATTGTAAAGTATAATTTCTAATTTAAATTCACATTCCTTACTAGGTAATATTTAATATCTCTGAAGGAAATTGAATAATATCGAAGCATGAAAATTAATAAACATAGTATATTAAATTATGAAAAATAGAGGTTTGGATGTGCTATATTAATATAGGTTGTTTGAAAATGCGCCTTTTATGTTACCCTGATTTGTGTCAATGCCATAATTCGCCATGAAAAAAATTATCAATTGAGAACTGCTTTTTAAATTTACAAATATTAAGAGAACGAGAAGAACTTTATCGAAAAAAGTAGAAAAAGAACTTCTAAGTATATTTAAAAGTTTACTTTCTTTTTTTTTATTTTTACTGTTTTCAATAGCAAAAAATAACTGACATATTTTGTAAACGTAGTGATTTATTATGTAAATTTGATATATGATGTGTTTGTACACAATGTAAACTTATTTCTCAAATAAATCTCTGCATGCACAAAGAGCTTCAGTTCTCTGAGCCACGTAGGAGAATGCGATAGAATAGCACTGTTTTTTGCTCTTCAGACCAGTACAAGAGATCTGAAAAAATGTTAATTTGCTGAAACTAGCTCTTAAATATATATTTTTTATAGATTTTTCGCACCGACAGAAAAATAAGAAACTATTTTTCATTTCAGATTTCGTCAACTGTAGTTTGTTTGTAGTTAGTCCTTTCTGCATGCAGCAAGTTAATTTTTTAAACTCCCATTTCAATTGTAAATATAAAATTTGTTGCTTTTACTACAACACAACTTGTAATTTATGAGTTAAGAGCTCTCTAACCCAGCAATCTTGAATTTTAGGTTAAGTTTTTAATTTTTTGTTTTCTGGATATTTTTTATACTTACCAAACTTTTGATTATATAGTTCTTTTAGACAGCACAATACCTTACAAAAAGGCAGGAAATAAAGGGATCGCTGTATTAGATTAAAAGAAATGGCGTTTGATGATTTTCAGAATTATTATAAATTTTTCATTAGGACTTCATTGGGATTATGATTTTTATGGTTTTAAGTTAGTAATTTCAATATACATGTTTACAAGTTATAATTAATTTTATTATCGTTAAAGTATATAGTTATTAGTACTAACTTTATTATTGTTAAAATTGAGAAAAAATTATTCTGATGATGCTATAAAACTCCTTGAACGTTAATGTCATAAAATATTCATTTGAAACCTAAAAACATGCAAGTGTATACTACTTAACTATCCATTAAAAACTGTTGATTTCAGAATTATATGGTCATAATTTTTTTGCAAAAAAGAATAGAGAATCAAAAATATCGCACGCTTTGTATCTCAAATTATAATTGGGTGGAGGCCTTGCATTTCATATGTAGCAAAAATTACTGTCAAATAGAGTAAATATACACCATCAGTTTATTTGCGACAGTTAAATAGGAAGATTAAAGGCATTATTAGACTATTTAGATCGGGAGAGGAAAGACTTGTTAAAGATGAAGTTTATAGAATATTAAATTTGAATCCTTTAAAAATATTGGCAAAAGTACATATTGATTATGTCAAATTGTTTAAAAGAAAAGAAAAGCATTACTATTAGTAAAGTAGTAACTGTTTCTTTCTCACTATCTGCGTTCTATGCCCTTTCTCCTTTGTGTGAGAATGTGACCCGCCCTATAAACGGGTTGTGGTAGTGTGACGTGGGCGACGCTGCTCCACCGCCGTGGCTTCGCCACAGGTGCCCACTGGGTCACGAAAGGAGAGTTAGCAGTTCTGGCACTTTATGTGGCCAATGGACAATAGTTCCAAGTGCCTGCCATTAAAAAAAAAAGAAAAGAAAAACTATTAGTGAAGAAAAATGTGTTTAGTAGAATGCTGAGCTACAATTTTAAAATTTTAGCGAATATATAATATTTTTTTAATATTTTAGTCACATTTAAATGGATAATAACATAAATGCATATTTCGAACAATTAGGATCTATAAAGAGACAAAGGTCTCTTAAAAACCAAATTTATAGATTATTTAATTTAAACCATTTTGAACTAATTGTATAAGTAGGTATTTATTATTTCAAACTGTTTAGAAGGGAAAAAACATTGCGTTTATAAAGTAAAATGAGTATAGGGGACCTCAATTTTTAAATTTTAATGAGTATTTAATGTTTCGTTTACAATTTAGTCACTTTTAGATAAATAACAAGAAATTTGATTTGTTTACAGGTCTGAAACCAAAACTACGCGATCACTACCACGCTCACAGATTATCTTTTTGGTTGAATCTCATCCCAACACTTCACAGAGCTGCTGCTTCCGAAGCTACTACAAGCCATCATCTCTTAGAAGACCATGATAATCCACATACCTATGATGGAATTGTTAGAAGCAGAAGTCCAGGTGACATAGTTGTTATGACAACAACATCAACAATGCCACCACTTCCATCAACTACCACCAAGGGTGGTGGAATCAACACCAGTGCATATGCTACTTTAATAATATTAGAAGAGAGGCCAACTGCGGCCACTAAGTCCATGAATATATCTGATTCTCTCGCCATGATCTTCCAACAGGGGGCTTACTCAACTGCATTGACTGTCACAATAGGCATAGGCTGTTCTCTTCTCATTTTGAACATAATCATATTTGCTGGTGTTTATATGAACAGAGAAAGAACAATTCAACATCATGTAGATTATAAAGAGAGATCTTAACGCATGAAAACAGAGACAAAGAAAAAAATCCAAATAAACTAAATAAACTGGTATAGTGAGCTGCTTAACTCAGAAGCTTACTTTTATGGTTGCTTGATTGGTGACCATTGGCGAGCAAAATTTTTTATTGCAAAACTCTTTTGCAAATAAAATATGGAAAAGCAAACATGTATTATAAATAAGCTGTGCTATTTTATTGTGGTATAAAATGAACAAGAGAATAGGTAACATAAAAATAAAAGCGAATAGAAATTGAAGCTTTGCATATCGAGACACCATTCTCAAATTATGCTATCAAATGCTGAACTTTTATTAAAAAACAGTGCTTATTTAACATGAATTTTATACGTTTTGGTTCGAAATAAAATATTTGTAACCATGCAATACTTAAAAAGTTTGTGTCTTGCTCCCGTATTGTACATATGAAAGTGAAGTTTTATTCTGTACCATGTACATATAAGAACACTCATGTGTTAAGGGGAATTAAAAATCAATTTCAGTTGAAAACATATATTCAAACATATACAGCGATGTTAAAAATGATGGTCCTTGTAAGTGATATAAATTATATCTTTTGATTTCAATTGGATTGTTATTCGAATGTTTCAAATTTGTTACAAAATCTGGATTTGTTAAAAAAAATGACTATTCATTTGTTTAATAAAATGTTTGTTGAAAATTAGGCTTTCTTGTATTATATTTAAATGACTATGATGCAATTTGAGCTTGGAGTAATGTAGTGATAAGCTGCACTTACTCTAAAAAAGAGAACATTTTTACATGACTAAGTATTGTTTTACAGATTACTTGACAATTTTCTTCAATTTTAAGTATTACATTTACATAACTGCGTATTATTTGCACTTTGTTTTATTATAAATTGCATTTTAAAACCAGTTTTGAAACTTCAATAAAAGTAAGTTATCTTTTCGTCTATCAAAACTAAATTATACAATTATAATTAGAGGAAATGCAAGGATGATAATGAAAAAATTAAATGCTTTATTTATATATTTATAAAAAACATGGAAAATAATTTTATTCGAAGTAAGAATTAAATTTTTTAATCTAAATTAATATTTTATTTGTTTATTTTTATAAAAAAATATTTTGTATTTACTTTCATTTTAGGTTTTTAAAATTGAGAATTTAGAATATTATTAAAAACATTAGAATTTAAAAAGCATTCGACACACTTACATAATGATATGCATTATGTACATAATTTTAATGCATTAATAAAACAATTTTCGTGCTATGCAATGTTAATTAGTTTCAATGAGGTAAAGCTATTTTAAGCAGAACATAAGCATTTAAAAAAACAAATTAAAATGCTTAATTGGTCAATATAAAAGAACAAAGAAATTTAATTTTTTGTTGAAGCATAATTTTGAATTGAGATTTAGAAAAAATAATTGAACATATTAATTAAAATTAAATAATTACTTATTTAAAAACTTATCGACATCCTTAAAATTAATTATTTACCATATATAAAATCTTAAATGCAGTATATTTTTTCCGTACGTATATTATATACTGATTTTTAGAGTAACATTATGAGATGTTTAATTCTCCTAAAAAATATGAGATTGGTTTGAAAAATTCTATGGAATTTTCATTTGCATTTAAAATTGCATAATTGATCTAAATAAAAAATATTTAGTGCTGAAATACTTACACAATAGAATAAAAACACGATGCATTATAATTGTAGTAGATATTAAACACATGATAAATAAATTTCAGATTTAAGTAATTTATTTCGTTGATGCCTAGTTAAGTTATTTATTTAGATATTAAGTTGTCCGGGAATGTTTTCATATTGTAATTTTTTTTTCATTCCAATACTCGTATGTCACTTTCTTAAGCTAATCTCTAATATTTTCTAATCTTATATTTTTTTTACATACAGTTTTGTTTCATATTATTAGATTTGCTGAAACAAAGGGAAATAATTTTTACACATTAAAGTTCTGATATGCATTATTTGAATTTTTTTATTATAGTTATTGCATTTTAACCACTTTTTTGAAAAGAATTTAAATATATATTTCTCTTGGTTTTAAATAATGATCATAAAACTAAAGATAATTAAATAAAACATTTTACTTACAGATTCATGCCGTGATGATGATGCCGTGCATTACATGTTAGATAAATAATAGCTAATTTTAACTAAGTATAAACTTATGCCAATATGACAAATTAGTTTCCTAATTCATTTATGAAAGAAGGCGAAAACAGCGAGATGCATATTAAATATTACATAACAAAAAAAATTATTTGCGAAATTTGAAAAAAGAAGGTTTTGAGGTTGCTTGAATTGAATCTTGAAAATTGGCATGTTCGATTTGAAATTGGCAGGAACCTTGGAAATCGGCAAGGCGAAGATTTAACTGTATGAGGTTTAAGATGGCGGGTTTATGTTTATTTTAATGAGAATAATGAGCAAAATTATAAGGTGTAAGAAATTATTAGGTAAGCTTAAATTATAACGGGTAAGAAAATCTTTAGAAGCCAACAGTTAGTGATATAAATTGAAAATAAAATATAAAAGGAAATGGTTAAGGCCTTATTCAAATTAAATAGAATTTCTTTTAAATGAAAGAGAAATTTAATGAATAAATATGGCTGAATATTTTTTCAATACGGCGCTGTTTATTGAAGTTTTACTTTTCCTTGGTTATCACTAGCGGATACCAATATTACTTTACAATCAATATCGTGTCTTAGAGATAAAAGGAATTATAAACTTAAATTTAAAATTATATAATTAAAGGTTCTCAAAAGGTTTAATTCTTTTAACACAAATTTGGCTCCACGGATATATTTTTCGATTCTTATAGTAAAAATCACATTTAATTACTTAGCTCGTTGTCACTGCAATTTCCTTCATAAACTTCTATTTCAAATATTTATTTAATTTCCGGTTACTATACTGCATATTTTTTGCCCTAGTGTTTAAATAAAGTTAATTTCTAGCATTTATTTAAACCTTTAATTATTTTAATAGTTTACTGAATATTTCATTGTATATAGTTTGACATTAAATATATTATAAAAATAAATCAAACTTAGCTTTAGGATAAAAGGTGAGTACATGAGTTGGCGTGAGAGAATGACATCTGATAGGTCTATAAGCATATAGATACATGCAATATTTCCCAAACGACACTACACGGTTTACTTTGAAACTGTAGTACTCGTGGCTGCAGGTAGCTGACAAGACTAGCCGGATTACAAGCTCCATCTGTTTTGGCTGTTACTGTCGATTACCGGTCTTCATTTGGCATTGTAACTTGGGGGGGGGGCTGTATTGTAACGTGTACTTAAAATTCGATCATCTTGGAATTGTTTCCAAAGCCTTGAGATGACACTAATGTGGGGGCGGAGTTATCGACAATGCCAACCTTCATTTATCAAAAGGTACCTCGTGATTGAATCGAGTTAGCATGTCTTATATACCAGTGAATTGCTGTTTAATATTCGTTAGTGATAGTTACGCCATAATACTCCCCCCACCAGAATTTTATCAGGGATAGAATTCGATGAACAGATACCACTGGTTGTTGTACTTGTGAAAGACCGGGAGAGATTGTCACCGGGTGTTTGAATGCTGAAAGTGAGAGGTGCATTAACTTCACAGTCGTAGTCGCTCCTGTGTTGCCATTAGCAGTTGAGTGTATGCAGGCTGACGTTGTGTTAAATCGAGACGAGACTGAGTAGCAACAGCGTGAGGAGGATTGGATAATGTCACATTCACAAGTAGCAAGTCAACTGTTTAATGTGGTCTATCCATCGACAGCGTCATCCAGTCTATCTACAGTGAAGTGGGCGTTACTGCGTGTGCAAATCATGTCCGGAAGTCACCAATGTGGGGGTGGAGTTAACGACCATGCCAACCTTCATCTATCAAAAGGTACCTCGTGATTGAATCGAGTGAGCATGTTTTATATACCAGTGAATTGATGCTTAACATTCGTAGGGGTAGTTACGCCACACTAAGTTCAATTCCAAGTTCCTCAGATAATTCCATTTAGGTACAACCAAATTCAAGGATCTTGATAATTCTACCATGTAAAATAAAATCCACATGCTTTCTCTGTGTTATAAGTATTCCATATGGAATGTGTCATAATCTAAATGACTTACACAACTCTTGTGAACAATTTTACTTCCTTTCCAACTTTTATTAAATCTGGTGGCATATGTATTATGGTGGCATATCTATGGTGGCATATCTATTATGGTGGCATATCTATGGTGGCATATCTATTATAGTGGCATATCTATTATGGTGGCATATCTATGGTGGCTAATATTCTACTAGTGAAATATTTACTTCAATTCAATTTTGGTGTGATTCTGAATTATCCTTAATTCATGGGCATGAATGCAGAAAACGATATTTTTGTGCATTTAATCCACTGGTCTGATGACGAGGTAGAATCTTTCCATTGTTAAATTTTCTACAATAATAATATTAGAAAAGAAAGAAATAACCAGATATTTATATTCATTGAAGCATTCTACTTCAATAAAATATTATCACTTGAAACATACAATAAATGCAAATTTCCGACAAAATATTGAGTTAGCTAATACTTCTAAACAATTCTTTTTGTCATAATCATTTCAAGAATAAAGTTACGCTTTGTGAAAATAATTAAAACCACTTATTAATTTTCGACATCATTTTGTCAATAACATTCTAAATATAGCTTTATTCACATTTTTATGAGCAGTATAACTATGTATAGGGTACTTTTTTTTAAAGAGGTTAATTTTTCCAAACTTATACTTGAAAAGATCTAACTGATTAAACTAATTTATAAACTCTTTAAAATCTAATAGTTATATATATAAACTTTGAATTTGTTAAAAGTTTTTATAAATTATATTTAAAAAATAGTTTTATATAAATAGCATAGCTTTGGAAGCAAAATTTATTTTCATAGCCTATTCTTTTAAACAATTTTTTTAAATGAATTTCACAAAACATTTCACGACAGTTTAAATGCAATTCCTGTTGCTGTTTATACAAGCAGGTATATTTAAACGTTAATAAAGAGGAGATTAGACGTTCTAGATTCAACCATACATATTTAATATTTACAAACACTAACAACTGAAATTTTAGAGATTTAAATCTTAAAGTACGTTACGTTGACGTAAATTATGATTACTAGGTTCAGCGCTTGGTTACCATCCCAAAAAGGCATTTTATCATACTTTAAGTCAGTACAAAATGGTAAGTTCACAGCCTAAGCATATTAATTAGAAGAATAAGCTCGGTGGAATATAAAATTTATAAATTCACGTATTTATTTTTAGGAATTATTCGAACTAAGTTTGAAAATTACGTAGTTTATAGAACCGTAACTTAGTTAATTTAAGATAAAGAATTTAGAAAGCATTTTATCAATATTTTTTATAAACTTATAACAAACAATTCCACGTTATAAATAAACATCGCCTTACTTATAAAAATTATTAATATACTGTTAACTAATTTTATAATTTTTCCAAATATATGTGATTTCACGAATAGAAAAAGTAGTAATTTTCTACATGAGTTAATTTAGTTTCTTAAATTTTAAATGAGAGGAATACTCGTAATATTTTTTAAATTACAAGCTATAATATTTTGGAAAGATTCCTTGATTTATACATATTAAAGCACATTGAAGCTATAAATTACGCTTTTTTATAAAAAAATGAAACTCAAGAAATGATTCTTTAATATATCGTGCTTTTAAGATATTATTGTTATGTTATTAAATTGTATTAAAATAAACACAGATTTAAAGAAGCGTATTTTAGAAATAATTTTTATAAACATAAAAATAAATTAACTATATGTAAATTATTTTCTAAATAGTTTGATACTGAGGACGATGCCTATTTATAATATGGAATAGTTTGTTATAATTTTTGAAATATATATGATGCGAGAAGCGGAAAATTAGTAAGCTAATTATGTTTTAAAACGTTTTAAATAAGAGGAATATGCATAATATTTTTTAAAATTACAAACTATAATACTTTTGAAAGATTCTTTAATTAATATATAACAATGCACATTGAAGCTATGAATTACAAATTTCTTATAAATAGGATAAAACTGAAGAAATGATTTTTCAATAAGTATTGCTCTTATTATTAATTTATTGTTAATAAATTGTATTAATTTCATCACCGAACTTTATTTCAGTAGGTTTCTTTAAAAGGTTATTTTAGGGGACAGAAAACTTAATCTTATTTTTTTATCCGACTCTTTTTATTGTAATAAATTACCATTTTCAATGAAGTCACTACACTCGAGGGCAATCAAGAAGAAGAATAGTTTAAAGTCATAGTGTTATGCTTTAAATGCAATCATCACGGTAATCTGAAATAACGATTCTTCTTTAGGATAATCTAAAAATACTTCCGAAAAATCGAATTCTGAAACTTCGGAGGGAAACTGTCATTCTCGGTTTTATAAGAACTCAATAAAGAACTACCAACTTCTAAACAAAGCAATAAATATATGAGTTAAATGAAAAAAATTGCATATAATTGCTATTTTAGAACATTTATCTCAGCGTGTTTTAAAATCCAAAACTAGATTGTACATGCAAACTTTTAACCATTTATATACCACTCACTTCTAGTCATCAAGCTTCCACAATAAAAAAGAAATTTCACACAGTAGCACGGTAACAAGTTCTACTGTTGAGTGGTTTATCATGCAGTTTCTATTATTGATATCTGAAAAGGTAAATAGTGATAGTGTAAAGTAAATAATTTCCATAATGCATGAATGACACTTCGATCACAACGATGCTTGACATTTCGAACTTCTTCTTCGTCGCATTTAGCCAACAGTAGACTGTTATGTCTTATAAATTTCATAACAAAATGATCTTTTTAATTTTGATATAATAACAATGCTCCCTTTTCACAGCAAGCATCGATTGCTTTAGTTGTACATTACA
Organism: Parasteatoda tepidariorum; assembly: GCF_043381705.1. Classification (NCBI taxonomy): domain Eukaryota; kingdom Metazoa; phylum Arthropoda; class Arachnida; order Araneae; family Theridiidae; genus Parasteatoda; species Parasteatoda tepidariorum. Next base: position 37,643,077 of record NC_092205.1, read on the forward strand.
AAAAATTCCGAATCAATATAAGGCCAAAAGTTTCAACTTTCAGGGTGCCGACACTCTATTATATTACAGAACAAAGTAATAACCGGTACTTATGTTACAAAACAAATAATCTGATACATCGCGAATTTCACAGTAATAATTAACCTAAAATCGCTAAATATCTCTAACTGGAAAAAAGTACTGTTAAAATTATGGTATAATATTTTACCATAAAAATGGATTTTACGGATGATGTTCCCAAACTGTTCCCAAACTTTACCTGGAATTTTTTACTGTGTAGATGAACCTGACTGCTTCAATTCGAAGATAGCAGATAGGGAGATAGCAGCGTTTCCAATTAGAAAATTTAGTACCATGTCTTTCCACCAAGAACCAGGATAGTTATTATTCGTAGTGCAAGTAATGCAAAATGTATTCCTTTGTTTTGTGCTTTTTTTTTGTAAAAAATTCCGAATCGAAGTGCTGTATAAAGGACCTAGTGCATCTTCCATGAAATCCATTTCAAAGTAAATTTTATTTTTACCCTAAAATATTATACTATAAATTGTACAATAATATTTATTTCATTAGATTGATTCAGCGATTTTACGGAAATTAATATTGTAAACATTACGGTACATCAAATTTTTGTTCCTCTACATGTTCCTGTAAAAATGGATTTCTCGTTAGGGTGCTTGTACTTTTTACCGTAATTTGACCCGGAATTTTTCACAGTGTAAATTTTGACCCAATATTTATCTGATCCCTTTAGATGAATATTAGAATTACTTTTAATACTGTCTACACGGGAATTCACATGAACCTTTGAATTTAGGAGTGTTATTTTATAATTAAGTGTTTTATACCAGTCTGTTATTTTTTTTATTTCTTGAATACTCCTTATTTTACATTTTATACGGTCCTACAGCAATAATTTTTTTAAGTTCATGCATTAAGTTTTTTAACTACATTTTTTATTCTTATTGAAACCATTTATAGCGGATGAGTTGGTAATAAGATATGGGAATTTATCAGTTTTGTATGGAAATGAGATTTAAGCATAAAATACTTTCAATTGCATAATTTTAAAATATAGATCTTTTCATGAAAAATATTTTGAAGACTATTTTTTAAACATGTTTATAAAATTAACACTGTCATCAGCTATAACATAAGTTTTATACTATTTCATATTTAGATACATTCCCTAGACTGATGAAATACTTCAACCATTTCTTTGAGCACAGAATGATTGCTTATTAGTTAACTCCTCGTTCTTAGACATTCTCCGATTAGTATTCCCTTTACCACCTTTTAATAATAATAAAATATTCCAGCAGAAGTTCATCTGTGAATCATCTTAACGGATTTTTATGTCAAATGTCACGCTACTAAGAATCTTCAAAAACAAAAAACCATAATAAATGCATTAACTTTTTCAATTTCCGAATGTACTTAACTTTTCTCTTAATCTGATGAAATATTCAAGTGAATGAATAACTTTTCTTCGGTTTCTCAGAAGAATTTTTACCCTAAAAGAAAGCATTGGAGATCGTATGGATGTAGGGAATTGCTAAACTTTATAAAAAAAAAACCTTCATTAATTATTCCGCAACAAATTTGATTCATTTTCATTTTCATACAGAGAAAATAAGACATACAAAGCATCGGGGAAAAAAATGAAAATATTCGGCTTCAGTTTATGAAGTGAAGCGGAAAATTTGCTGAGAGGAAATAAAAAGCCAAACACTCTTCGCATTTTGATAAAACAGCTATTTTAATAATCCCAAAGAGAGTTACCATAGCAACACTCGTGCAATTGCTCCGGGAGAAAGTTGTAAAAATCAGAAACTAATATTGAGAACAATGCAGTGGCAAATAAAAATTAAGTTCCCACATTTTTTTCACCACTTTCTGAATTGTGGCCGCAAACAATGAACAGAGCGGCGTCGGTATTGTACATATTCAAAGCGTTTTTGCAAACGGAAATAGCTGAGATAATGCGAAGTTTTCCCCTAGTTCAGCAGAGAAGATTTAAACTATTGTTATCATCATTGCACTAACTAAAGTAGTTTCCCTTTCGATGAATCAACCTTTGTTCATTTTTATTCTTTCATAATTTTTTTCCCTTCGAATAAAATTAAGCCTCGGGCCTTATTGCTTAGCATTCGCGTTAGGTAAAATAGTAGAAGGAGAACTTCATTTTGACTTGAAGCATCGATGTGTAAAAGTAACAGTTGTTACTTTATTAAAACTTGTGGATGCTTTTTTGTGCTTATTTATTCAATAGAGAAGAAAAATCATAAAGAAAATATTTCCTTTCATGATTAATAAAAATATACTTCTATTGTAAGTAAATAATACTTCTAAAAATATATTATTTTTATACAAGAATCACTTGAATGCTCTTTTGTTTTCATTTTTTTTTTTAAACTTTAAAAAAAAAAATCAATTTTGTTACTAAAACTGTTTCTGGCAAATTAATAGCGAAAATGATATTTTAGAGTCAAATTTACTTCATCGGGTGACCATGAGATAGTAGTTACAGCCTTCTAGAAGAAGATATTAGAATTTACTAGATTTAAAAAAAGGAGACACTTTACCAATAAGATGGAGTACAAGTTTTGATCAATTGATTGCAAAAATAATACGATGATAAGAAAGAAATTCGTGTTAATATATATTTACACTCTAAGAAATAAAACTCTCCCTTTTGACGATTCAGCAATACTTAAGCTGTATTTCGTTAATTTTGAGAATCATTTCGTAATGAAATAGCGTGATTTGTGACAAAACGTATAAAATATATCACGAAAATGTTTTCTCAACTTGAAACCTCGTCGCTGTGCATTGTGGAAGATAGTTAACTAGAATGACGAAACTGGGATGAGGAATAGACAATCGAAAATGAAGACATGAAACAAGCCAACCGGCTTGAATGGTGGTCAAGGACTCAGCCTCATATCAGGACGTTCCCGGATTTGAATCCCGCTTCTGGCTTATTTTTGTATGTGTTCTATCATTTGTGTGTTATTTGGTCTACATTGTTCCACCTATCTGGTTCCCAAATAAAGTGATTATTAGAATAGTTAGATAGCTTAGGCACTATAAGTTTTTCTTTTTCGAAAAGGAAAAAAAATAGGAAGTCAATTACTTAAATTTGATTAAATTCATTTCCTCGAAGAAGCGACAATAGTAATTTCGTAAAGCCGTGGTGGCTTAGGGGATAGAGCGTTCGCCCTCCAATGAGGCGAACCGGGTTCGAATTTCAGTCGATACGAATTCCACTTCCGGCTTGCACCGACCGCAGTACTGACGTTAAATATCCTCAGTGATAGACGAATCATGGTTTAGAGTCCCCTTGCCGCCAGGCTAACCGTGAGAGGTTCTCGCGGTCTTCCTATCAATGTAACGCAAATGCGGGTTAGCTCCATCAAAAAGTCCTCCACGAAGGTAAAATTTCTCGCAATACTCGATCCAGGAGTTCCCTTGTCTTCTGGATTAGGTTCGAAATTACAAGTCTACGGAGTTGAACATTAGTAGTCGTAAACCCATGAAATTGGGTCGGCTAGGCAATGACGGTTGTAAAATAAAAATAAAATAGTAATTTCGTAGGGCAGGGATAGCCTGGCTGGTAGGGCACGGGACCCATGTCCAAGAAGTCGTGGGTTCGATTCCCGCTGGCCAAAGACTCCCTGTGTAGTAAATAGTGACTGGTGCACGTTAAATCTATCGAGTCACAAAGTCTTCCATGTTCCCATAACAAATTATACCTCTAGGGGTACATGATCCAGGAGTCGCTTGCCTTCAGGATTGGGTTCAAAATTACAAGGCTACGGAGTTGAACATTAGTAGTCATAAACCCATAAAAATTGGGACGGCAGTTCAACAACGATCATAAAATATAAAGTAAAGCAGCAATTTCATCACCTTGACGAAATTTATGCTTGGAGCATGAAGCAGGGAACGGTTTCGTCAAAAGTAAAGATGGATTATCAAAATTTAAGCTTCCGTTTTTATGTAATAAGTAAAAATATTTTGTATTGAAAGTTATAGTATTGAAAGTAAATATATTTTGGCATTACTAAGTAATAGCAAAAAATAACTTCACAATACTTAGTTTGCTAGGTAATAGACATTAAGCGTTTTTTCAATGTAGTTTCTAAAGTCTTCGTTGCGTTTAACCAATTTTTCTATTTCCATCTCTTATTATTCTTCCTCTAAGGATGTGGAGTCAAGATGTCCTGAATTTTCTAAAGTTTATATCATTTGTGAGCTACTTTTTTAATGGGAAATACCTTAAATGTTGAGTTGAAAACTCTTTATGCTTTGTCGGGGCTTTTTATTTTTTTATTTTACTCTCAACTTATTCGCTGAAAGGTAGGAAAGAAACTTAAAGATGCCTTTTCAAAGTGATTATAACCTATTACCAAAAATTAAAGCATTTTTGGGTGGACAGAAATTGTCAAACAATTAGGACATTACACAAGAAATGACATTCCAACTCAAATCTTTGAAAAACTTCTGAATGTACAATTTGGTCCCACATTAAAATAAATGATTTGTCAGCCAAAGCAGCTACATTATAAAACAGAGTAAAGTAATCTAATTTTGCAAATTAAGTTTTGTGTAAGTATCCTTTGTTTTAACTTTATTACTCCAAAACGTATTTAACCTTCTAGGCATTTGTCATATGTATAATAATCTAATCGTAATAAAATACCTTAGTAGAATAATTATTGTCTAATAATATCTATCTATCATACTCAAATTTTTTTTATATATACATTCCTTATACAGATCCATAATTATCGAACGTGTCACCTTAATTTTGGAGTATATACAATGATACCTCACTGTTCACGTAATGTAGAAAAAGAAAAAAAAAGAGTTTTCCATTGGACAAAATAAGGATTTAGTAATATGAGTGATTTTCCAGCTTACAGTTCTTCTTAATCAAAGAAAGTTTCATTGAAAGTTTACAGCACATTTTTATTAATTATTATTTTTAGGTTAGCACAAGTCATGTCCAAATTTATGTCGTATAGAGGGTGATGTCAAAGAATTAATGCTTTAAAAATTACACGAACCCCAGTGTTAACGCTTTGAAACCGTGTTTCTTCGATACCAAATAATGCAGTCATTAAAATAGTCATTAAATTTAAAATTGAATTTTAGTTATATATTTAGGTCAACTTTGACAATCATCATGACATTTTGACTATCATGTGCTTGACAAAATATATATTTAGCTTTCTTTCAAAGTTTAAACTAATCTTGATTTAGATGTCCTCTAATATAAAAGCATTTGGAAGACAAAAAATAACATAAAAATGAAAGTTATTAAGTGGGAATTAATTTTTTAATAAAACTTATAATAAAAAGATAATTTATAATAAAACTTAAAAGAAACCTTGATGTTCGATGATGTTGTTTTATTATGATTGATATTAAAACAATTAATTCCAACGGTAATTATTCTCGAGAATTTCAATTATAATAGAACAAAATCGTGATTAACAAGAATTTGTATTCCGAAATCAAAACATGAATAAAACTATACAGCTACAGTAAGTGCCGATTTAGTGNAAATGATAAAAAAAAATAATAAACATTGGAAACAATTAACAACAAACTTAAAAAATGCTTTGAAATGCAAAATACGCCAAAAATTTAAAGAAAAATGCCCTATAAATCTAAAAAAATGCTCTAAAAGACAAAAAATTTCCAAAAATGCAAAAAATGCAAAAAAATGCAAATGTCATCAAAATCCGGGCCTTAGTAATTGTTCTCGAGAATTTCAATTATAATAGAACAAAATCGTGATTAACAAGAATTTGTATTCCGAAATCAAAGCATGAATAAAACTATACAGCTACAGTAAGTGCCGATTTAGTGGGGCATATTCATGAAACGCTAAAAATATGATTGCAATTTGGAATAGTATATTGCTTCGTTTTCCAAAAACTAATGCACTAAAAGTATTTTAACCGATTTTCGAAACCACAGATTTCCTACCAAATTTATTTTGTTCAACACATCATGCTAAAGGAAACAAATTAATTTGGTTCCTAAAAAGTGATTCAAAAATAAAAAGGTATGTGAGAATAAAAAGTATGTTCAAAACTAGTAGAATATGGTAACATTCACTGTGTTTCTGGTTCTATGGGAACATCAGAAATCACGGCAGAAGAATATGGTAACATTTAATGTGTCTCTGGTTCTATGGGAACACCAAAAAGCACGGCAATTATTACCGAAGCTCTTTGGTAATGATTTTGGTGAAATTAATAATAAATATATATCCATAATGAGTGTCAAAATTTGGTAAATGAGGTGAATTTTGTTAACTTATAGAGTATGACATTAAAACCACTTATTCGGTAAAATTTACTTTAATTTTACTAAATGTATGGCAATAAGGATTATAATTTTGAAAACTGGAATTTCTGGTATATTGCTGCACTATGAAAAAAAATTGCCATATGAAGCATTTAAATACCATATGTGTTGGTGTTATTACCAGAAACATAGATTTTTTTTTTACAAGAAATATCTTTACCATTGATAACGGTAATTTCGACAGGTTTTTTTCTCCGTGAACGGATTTACATTTTGTTAACCACTTCGGGATCCTTATCACATATATTTGATCAAGCAATTTTCAATCACGGCCCACGACATAATATATTAGTTTTTCTAATTGTAGTTGTCCAATATAACAAACATGATCTCAATACTGTTCTCACGTTATTATGTCTCCTAATGCTATGTATGCGTACTCTTTAGTACGTATGACTTTGGAGTTAGGCGGCTTGGGGAAGCGCTTTTCCGTCCATTCGCCGTATTTAATTTATTATTTCTTATTAACTATTTTTGTAATATATAAAGAAAATATAAAATACTTGTATTAGTTATCTGTGCTCTTATTTATATATAATTGCTAATTGATTAATTTTTTTTTGTTATCTACTTTATTACAAAAAGAATAGAAGTTGCTGTAAAACTTTTAAACATTGTCTACTCAACCATCTAAGAAAATTTCATGTTGTAATCCTGATAGCAGTCAACTCTCCAACATGATAGTAGTTGCTGCTGATTATTATGGTATTTGAAGATTATTTTTCAGGTTAGTTCTTTTTTTTTTGTTTTTAAAAGAAAAAAGAATATGGAAATAAATTGCTGAGACTCATTTTTACAGCATCTCTAAACTTGCTACTAATCAAAATTGAAAATCTCTTAATGCACAGCTAAAAGCACAACTAAGAACAAAAAGTAAAGATTTTTTTAATATTTGATTACATATTTAACTGTACATTGATTTATTCCAGATTCATAGTATCATTGAATAAAATTCATTTTAAATTTTAACAGCCTGAAGCTGTTATATTTTAAGGATTTTATGTTCGCAATTTTTGTCAAACGTATGTTAAATTAAGCTTAATTTTTATAATAATAAACTCTATCTAACTGCAGTGAGAAGGATTGACAATTTTGGATTTATGAAGATATTGCACTGCTGCAGATATTGCACTAGTGCAGATTTATTCCATAATGTCATGCAAATTCAATCTGGCTACCGGGGTTGAAATTACGACTAATTTCTTGCTTGTTTTTTAGACTGACGTAACTAAACTTAATTTTGCATTTTAATTATATAAATACATGAATGTTCACTTACCTCATAAGAATTCTTAAATTCGGAAGAAAATTTATTTTCTTGAGGAATGGTAATTCAGCTTTAAAAATTCGTTTGCTATGAAGCTAGTTCACATTTCTTTACACTGTAAAATTTTTTTTAACGATAAATATTATTTTTGTTTTTGTTTTTAATCACAACCCTGCAGGACCCACGCTGCAGTTTCACAGACACCCTCTCTATATATGACGGTTTAAAGCTGTTTTTCATGAAACAGTTTTTCTGTACTTGTCATTTTAATCATAAATGGATTGAAATTAACTATAAAAATTCCAGTTCCACTTTCTGAAAAATTATTTTATCATTTTTCAAATCTTTTCATGATAATTTTCCATACTTACTCTTACTTTTTAGCAATTATTTTATGGTTTTGAACATCTTAAAAATCAATTTGTGATTCAACTTAATTGACAAATTGATACGTAATCGGATTATCGTCTATCGTTACATAAAAATTTTCGTAAGTTAAATTTTTTAAGGGTGGACCACTATAGGTTTAAAATTTTTATTCTTAACTAAGTAAGACTTTCAAGATAAAGAGAATTCAAGGTTATTCTCAGGCAAAGGACTAACGCTGCTGCGGTTCAGGGAACAGAATGCTCGCTTTCCAAGGAATTTTTGGGGGTTCGAATTCCGAAGTTGATTGGGCATGCGAGTTCTGCTTTTGCTTGCAGCAGCCACAATGCTGACATAATTAATTTATGTCTTCTTTTGTTAAAATAGTAGAGTTTATTTGTTAAAATTGCAGTACTTATTCGCTTAAAAAACAAGTTTCCGCTTTGAATAGAAGTATTTTTCTGTGAAATAAAGGGTTTTATGATACACTAGCTAACAGCTTTTTTTCTGTAAATTGAAAAGATTTTTTACAGTGCAGTAAATAGTTTCAATCAAAATATTTTTGATTATTCACAATCTGTCCTTAGTTAAACATACGAATAACGCAGGTTAAAATTTTTTTAAATGCATTACTAAAACTTTGAAATAAAACTTCGTTAGTATTTTTTAAATGCCATCATATAAATGTTTCTTGGGGTTTGTTTCAATTTGGCAGTCGCCTAGNATCTGTTCTAAACATTCATGCATACGAAATTTCAAAGCAATAGGATGATTAATTCTTGGTGCAGCGATTTTTTTTTGTTATAGAGTGTATATTAATTTTTCTAACTGTAGTGGTCCAATATTACAAACGTGATCTCAATACTGTTCTCACGTTATTAAGTCTCCTAACACATACTCTTTACACGTATACATACTCTTTGGTACGTATGAACTCGGAGTTACGCGACTTGGGGAAGCGCTTTTCCGTCCATTCGCCGTTCCGCAAAGAATTAATTCATAATTGTACCATTAATTTTAAGAAGTGTATTTAACTTATTATTTCTTAATAACTATTCTTTTGATATATAATTAAAATATAAAATACTTGTATTAGTAAACTGTGCGCTTATTTATATATAATTGCTAATTGATTAATCTTTGTTTATTAACTGCTTTATTACAAAAAGAACAGAAGTTGCCGTAACACTTTTAAACATTGTCTACTCAACCATCTAAGAAAATTCCATGTTGCAATCCTGATAGCAGAAACTCTCCAACATGATAGTGGTTGCTGCTGATTATTATGGTATTTGAAGATTATTTTTCAGTTTAGTTTTCTTTTTGTTTTTAAAAGAAAAAAAATGGAAATAAATTGCTGAGACTCATTTTTACAGCATCTCTAAACTTGCTACTATTGAAAGTTGAAAATCTTTTATTTCACAGCTAAGAACACAACTAAGAACAAAAAGTAAAGATTTTTTTTAATATTTGATTATATATTTAACTGTACATTGATTTATTCCAGATTCATAGTATCATTGAATAAAATTCAACTTAAATTTTAACAGCATAAAACTGTTATACTCTAAGGATTTTATGCTTGCAATTTTTGTCAAACTTATGCTAAATTAAGCTGAGTTTTACAATAATGAACTCTATCTAACTGTAGTGAGGAGGATTGATCGTAATGTCATGGAAATTCAATCTGGCTACCGGGGTTGAAATTACGACTAATTTCTTATTTGTTTCTTTGACTGATCTAACTAAACTTAATTTTGTATTTTAATTATATAAATGCATGAATGTTCGCTTATTTCATAAGAATTCTTAAATTCGGTAGAAAATTTATTTTTTTGAGGAATAGTAATTAAATTTTAAAAATTCCTTTGCTATAAAGCTAGTTCTCTTTTCTTTACACAGTAAAAATTTTTTAACTATAAATATAATATTTTTTTTGTTTTTTATCATAACCCGTGCGCTGCAGTTTTAAAGACACCCTCCGTATATATGACGGTTTAAAGCTGTTTTTAATGAAACAGTTTTTCTGTATTTGTCATTTTAATCATAAACGGATAAAAATTCAATCCATTCAAGTTACAGTTTTACTTTCTGAAAGATTATTTTATCTTTTTTCAAATCTTTTTATGATAATTTTCCATATTTACTTTTACTTTTTAACAATTATTTTATGGTTTTGAGCATCTTGAAAACTAATTTGCGATTCAACTTAAGTGACAAATTGATACGTTACCGGATTATCGTCTATCGTTGCATAAAATTCTTCGTAAGTTAAATTTCCAGACCTTTTTTAAAGGTGGATCACTGTAGGTTTAAAATTTTTATTCTTAACTAAGTAAGACTTTTAAGATAAAGAGTATTCAAGATTTTTTTCAGGCAAAGGACTAACGCTGCTGCGATTCAGGGAACAGAATGCTCGCCTTCCAAGGAATTTTTTGGGGTTCGAATCCCGGAGTTTATTGGGCATGCGAGTTCTGCTTTGGCTTGCAGCAGCCACAATGCTGACATAATTAATTTATGTTTTCTTTTGTTAAAATAGTAGAGTTTATTTGTTAAAATAGCAGTACTTATTCGCTTAAAAAACAAGTTTCCGCTTTGAATAGAAGTATTTTTCTGTGAAATAAGGGGTATTATGGTACACTAGTTGACAGCTTTTTTTCTGTAAATTGAAAAGATTTTTAAAATAAATAGTTTCAATTAAAATATTTTTGATTATTCACAATCTGTCCTTAGTTAAACGTACGAATAATGCAGGTTAAAAAATTGTTAAATGCATTACTAAAATTTTGAAATAAAACTTCGTTAGTATTTTTGAAATGCCATCATATAAATGCTTCTTGGGGTTTGTTTTAATTTGGCAGTTGTCTAGCATTTTGTCTTTTAAATATTTGCAAACTTTTAACTTTTACACTCGAAATATTCATGAGTTTTTCGTACTTTAAATCGGTTGTATTTTAACATCTTACAACTTACTCTGCAAATAAAAAGTATGTCTTGTTTGTCTTAGTTAAAGTATTAAAATTCTGTCGCGTTATAACAAATATGAGACTGCAAAATGTATGAATTTAACGTTGGTATTAGTATAGGGACTAAAAGTATTTAATTTTTGATTACAGCTGAAAACAGACAGTAGAAGTTTTATCCATTTCTACTTAAACAAATAATGAAAATTGGGTAGCAGTTAATGAAACTGTAATTTGTGTTTGTTACCACTATTTTAGACTACATTTGAAATCTGAGAGGCAACTTTATTATAATCATCACCTGATGTTTTCAAGAAAATCAGCTATCCCGTAACAATTTAGCTGCTAGCGTGGTGTTTCTGTTAAATTTACGAATAAAAACTGACAGCTAGTGTGACAATATAAAATTTTCACAGAAAATGCTGTTATTTAAATACAGACGTCTGTTTTAAAGCAGATAAGTACTATTATTTTAATAAACAATATATGTCATTTTGACAAAACTGGAATAAATCACTATGTCAGATTTGTGGTAGATGAGAACCGAGAGAAGCTTATGAGCGGCCAGTTAACGCTGGGGTTCGAGCCTGGTTTACCTTATTGGGTAGCGAACGCAGTTACTTGAGCTACCGCAGCTCTAGTGTCTCAGTAAGTAGTAAAATCTTTAAATGTTTTTTTCTTAGAATTCTTACTTATAGGAATAATGCTCAAGTTATAATACTCACATTTATAAACTATAGTGGTTAACTCATATTAAAATGTTTATTAACTTAACTAACAAAAAACTATATCAAATGAAATATAATAATCAAGTAGAGTATTGATTTTGGAATAATGTCGGAATATAGTTTTACTGATATAATGTTCAAAACCATAAAATAATTGCTAAAAATCCAGAGCAAGAAAATAATCTAAAAATGATTTAAAAAAGGTTTAATTATCGTACGGTAAGCAAAACTACATGGCATAAACTAGAATTTGAACTGACGGTTTTAAACCATCCATGATTACGATGAAAAACAACGAAATCAGTTTTGTTAACAGAACAGTTTTAAACCGTTAAATAAACACTGAATGTCTGTTAAAAAAATGGGAATTTTTCGCAGTGTGGGGTGTTTTGTGTTAACCTTACAGTACATTCTTGAGTCATTTTCGTAAGAATGCTAAATTAAGGAAAGACAGTTAAATTATGTTGAATAAATCAAATATTGTCTTTGATATTTGCTTTTCTATAGTTTAACATTGATATTTACGTTTCTATAATTTTACTGTTTCTGATTATATTACTTGAAATTGTAAAAAAGCACGAATTTAAGTATAACTTTGTACTTATCTGTTATATAAATAATAAATAGTAATTTATAGATACTTTTTTCCATATCTAAGACTAAATGACAATGGAATTTAGACCATGATAAATACGCATTTTTTACTTCTGTACCATTAAGTTCCCAGGTCATCCATTCTTTACACCTCATTGGCTGACAGTGAAAGAAGGCCCAATTTATTTCCATTTTTTTTCCTGTTTCTTTTATACTTTTTGCGTTTTCTACGGCCAGGTTTCTGCTTTCTTCTACCATAACACTTCATTTTTCTCCCTATTCTTCCATTCCACTCAATATGGCTTTGCTTCTCGAACAGCATTGTAGGTGCAAAAAGAAGCAAAAAAAAATCAATTTAACTAGCTCGAGAATCCTGTAATCGAGTTAAAACAATGATCGCTACAATAATTCGCCTAATTAAATCATTATTACGCTTCAGAGATCTGCAGGATGGCTATTTTTTTAGAAAGCTAACTATGATTCTGTTTTAGCGATAAGTGCTTTTTCGATGGTTCGTTACTCGAAATGGTTTCTTTTAATTGGGTGCTTTCTTAGAGATACTGTAATTGTATATTTTGAATGAAACAAAAGATACAACGTAAAAAGTACGGAGAAAATCTTTCATTTTTGCATTCTTTTGTCAGGAAAATGAGATATTAACATTTTTTGTAAAATTATCTAAGAACTTGAAAAACGTTGAAAGGCGAAGTGTTTTCTTTTATTAAGCATTTGCCATTTCATTGAAAAAAATATATATCCTATTGTAATCATTTTAGTGGTCGGAGTTAGAATTAAATTTGCAGTGAATAATCTTTTGACTAAGATAAAGCAAGGAGAATCAGTAAGCAGTTAGTTTTGAAATAAATTAAACTGTTTAATATTGCCTCTCTGAAATTTAGTAATTAATTCTGAAAGCAATGCTATGCAGATTTTTGAATTGTAAAATCTTTTTGGTATTTTTTTAAATAAATGAGATGACCAGTTACTAAAATATGATATACAAATTTGATAGGAGATGTAAATATGAGTTATAAATATGAGTTATAAATATGTGATATAAGCAGTTGTCTTAAAAAAATTGAACTACTAAAAATATAGTACAAAAAAAATTCTTTTCCTTTATTAAGAGTTTATTAGTTCATTGAAAATCGAAAATATTTCTTTTATGCTCCTATTATTATAATCATTTTAGAGATAGAACTTGTAATTAAATTTTCAGAGAATTAATTTTTTACAAAGATAAATCAGTAAACAAATAGTTTGGAAAAACAAAAATTAAATTGTTTAGCATTACGAAGCTAAAAACTATCAATTATGTCTGAAAGCAATACTAAACTGATTTTTGAACTGTAAAGTCATTTTAATTTATTAAAATACGATATACATATTTCATATGAGATATAATTCTGCGATATAATTTTTTTTAGAAAAATATCTAAATACTAGAAATAACATACAAAAATAATCGTTTTTCTTTATTAAGATTTCATTAAAACGTTGAAAAAATAAAAAATATTTTTTATACTCCTATCATTGTAATTTTTTTGAGGTTGAACGTGAAATGAAATTTTCAGTGAATAAATTTTTGACAAAGATAAGGCAAGAAGAATTAATAAAGAATTATTATATGATTAAAAGTTTCATTCACTTCAAAAATATTTCAATTTGAAATAACAGTCGACATTTTTCAAGCGCTCAAAAACCAACACATGTCCAAAGACAAAAATTATTTGAAATATAAAAGTTGCCAACGAAAAGTGGAAAAAAATAAAGGCGAGGAGCAAAACTATTAAAGTTGCAGAAACTGAGAGAGTAAAAAAGACGAAAAAGAAAACAAGAAAAACCAATGTGGCTGAACGGCTTAAATCAGGGTAAAATACATTTCCACCCGCTATAGAGAGATGGTGAGAAACTAATATCGTTAACAAGTGAATAAAAATTCATATGAATAAAACAAAATTCCTGGCTTTCAAGGCGAGCCAATGTGACTGATGGGTGGGAAATAAAGAGAATTTGTGTAAGAAATTAAGGGAATTTGTGTAAGAAATTAAGAGAATTTGTGTAAGAAATTAAGAGAATTTGTGTAAGAAAATAAGAGAATTTGCAGACTTACTCAATTATCTCTAATACTACAGGACCGATTTTAATAAAATTTGATATGTACATACATTGATACAATACAAAATAAATAAAAATTTAACAATTGTAATACACACTCATGATTGTGAGTAACACTTGTTGGAGTCGGAAGGTATGAAACAGCGGTTGCAGAATAAACAAAAGAAAATGGGTTAATAGGGGGTATGATCCTCTATTACAGATTAACAGGCCTAGCAGCTTTCATCTGCTATTTCATACTTGAAATAAGGCAGTTTATCATTTCTTGTTTTAATTTCATGCCTTCCAACTCTAATAAGTGTTACGCACGATCATGAGTGTGTATTACAATTGTTGAATGATCATTTGTTTTGTATTGCACCAATGTTTTGTATTGCACCATCTATTTATCAAATTTCATTAAATTCGGTCGAGTAGTTCTAGAGATAAACGACCAAGTCAAGAAATTCTCATAATTTCTTGCACCAGTATAATTTTGGAAAATCAGTGCCTGGTTTTGAGTGCTTGAAAAGGTCGACTGTTATTTCCAAATTGCATATTTATTCCAAATTGCATATTATTACCAAATTGCATAAATATTGCATATTATTTCCAAATTGCATATTATTGCAATTAATATGCAAATTGCATATTAATTGCATACGACTGTTATCATCAAATTGCATATTGAAATTTTTAATCAAGTAAGATCTTACCACCTCAGTTTCCTGAGATTATTTATTTAATCAGTAAACAGTTTTGAAATAAATTTAAAGTGTTTAGTATGCTATAGCTTAAAAATTAGTAATTAAATCTTAATGCAATACTATACCAATTTATGAATTGTAAATTTGTTTTAATTTTTTTTAACAAATAAGTAGAAGAGTTACTAAAGCTTGTAACAATAAATCAAAAAAAGAAAGCAATTCCATATTTTTTAAATAAATAAATATTTTAAGCTACAAAAATGTTTCTTTTCTGAAATTCCATTGAGAGTAAAAGTATAAATTCTTTTTTACAACTATTTATAGATTTTCCCTCGTGTAACAATTTAATCTTCTTGGAATAAAAGGTTTTTGATGTATAAGGGTAAAACTATAAATTGATTTAAACTTATGAATAACTTTGAAATACAATTGTTTTTAACTTTTCCTTTGCATAGACATATTTTTATTATTGTTCAAATTGACTTATTTGAGCAAAACAAAAAATACTTTGAAAGACATTAAAAAATATAAATTTTAAATTAAATTTCATTAATTTAATCTTTAATTTAAACTTAACTAATCCTCCGGAGCAGAAATTTAAAAATTAAAATGTCAGAAATGCAAAAATTTAAATGTCACTAAGTAAGGAGAAACATAAGTAAATTTTTATCATTAAAATAACATTTGTTTTACATATTTTTTAAAAATTTGATTTTTATTTACTTTCAAAATGCTGAATAAATTTAATTTATGAAAATAAGTTATTAATTATTTGAAGTTAGTTAATATTGTAAAACAAAATGATTAACTGTTTTAAAAACTATTGTATATAGTTATGAAAATAAAGACTATGCAGAATTTATTTAGCAATTAATTTTAAATTATAAATAAATCATGTAGTCTTATTTTTTTAATTCAAAAACGATGAATCTCAACAATAATAAATTTCTACGAAATTCTTAATTAAAATTATTACATTTTCATTTTAAAAAGATTAAACAATCATTTTACAATAAGGAAAAATAAACCATAAAAAATTTCTATGAATTTCTTAAGAAAAAGGAATAAATTTTCATTTTAAAAGATGAAACAGTCATTTTGCAACGAGGACAAATCAACAATAACAAATTAGATTTTCATTTATAAAGACGAAACAGTCATTCTACAACGGTTAGTGTTATTTATTTATTTGCATAAACGTGCCTGGTTAAACATTTAAGATAAAGGGCCAATAGCGAAGAAGTCTGGAAAAAAATTTCAGTGATCTTCCAAATCATGTTACGAAAGGTAGTTTTCTAATCCCTCAGATAACAAAATATGAAAGATATCATGCCTCCCTTAAGTCCATTTTCAATACAAAAGAGAAAAAAAGTTTAGACAGTTTCTTTTTTAACTAGAAAATAATAATATGGTAATAATAGGGTAATGCAGGCTATTTCAGTGGGTAGTTCAGTTTCAATTTTAAAGTCCAGTTACTTAAAAAATTGAACAAATGCTGGCAAATAATTATTTGATGGTCAATGTTTATCACGAACTTAATTAATATGAATGTTCCTTAGCGTGCTCCTGAACATGTCATAATTAGGGAAGATTTCCTAGCTACATTTGATTACATTTCCGTGCATGGGTCCCTATGCAGTTTTAATCTTGATGATGTGCCCTAATTCCAAAAGAAATTCGTTGAAAACTGTTACGTGACTCCCTATGATATAAAACGTTTATAAATCTGAACAATTTGACACAAAAATAGACTGAAAGACCATTTTTTTTTTAAGAAAAAAAATCAGTGCTTTAGCAAATAGACTATTTATGAATTTGAAATTCCAGCACCTGAATTAGGCAAGATCAAGTATTTGTATAAATGCAACAAAAAATTTGTACCCCAGTGTTATCAATATTTTCCATGGATCAACAAAAAGGATTGAAATTTTCTTGAGTTTGACCAGTTTAACAATTCAACTAGATTTACAGACAGAATCATATAAATAGACAGATTTATGGCAATCTTATGAGAACATAAATATCTTTATTATAACACTAAAAACTGCTATGCATTTTATAACAGTTTAGGTGTAATTTGTCAAATTAATCCGACAAAAGGATTTAAATTACTCAGCAAATAATCGGACACAATTAATATTTTTGCAGCAATCAGAACTAGTATTGAAACTTACTTGACTATGACCAGTTTGTCAACTAAATCTGACTAGAAGCACTCAGATTAACAAATATTAACTAAAAACTTGCATGCATTTTATAATAGTTTATGAGCTTTTAGATTTCTAATAAATCGCAAAATATATTTGCTATACGTTTGAAACATACCGTGAAAAACTTTCATGTAAGAGTTTAGTTAAATATTTTAAATATGTACTAATTATTAATCAAATTTATGAAGCTCCAAAAACGCTATCTTCTTGAGCAGAAGCCAATGAGCTTCCAATGAGCTGCAGATAGGTGTAAGCTTTATCAATATTGGTGTTAAGATTTAAATGCAATATGTAAAAATAATTCATGCATCCTAACACTAAAAATGGTGGGAACTATTTTACACTAAAGTTCCACTAAATTCTCCACTATACAGGGTGTCTATAAAAGAACTCCGGGGTTTTAAAAATTCATATCTCACTAACTATAAAAGATAGCAAAATTTAGTCTATTTCTCTGAAAAGAGTAGCTCAAAAAGTTTTACTCATAGGCATTGGACGCTCGACAACAGGTGAATCGGAAGGGAGGGACCTATTCCATGGCCTCCAAGGAGCCCTGATCTGACTCCGTTGGATTTTTTCTTCTGGGAGCATATCAAGAATCTTGTGTATGCAGAGAAAATTCGTGATGTTCAACATCTCAGGGAACGAATAGTCAATTGTGTGGCAACCCTCCCCCCAGACATGCTCGCCAGGACATGGGAAGAGGTCGAATACCGTTTAGACGTCTGCCGTGCCCCTAACGGGGCTCATATAGAACTTTACTAAGTGTTAAAAAAAAACTTGAAAATGTAAGCTTTTCAGTCATGTATAAAACATGTATGCATGTTTTTTATTTCATTAAAATATTTTGCCTCAAAACCCCGGAGTTCTTTTATAGACACTCTGTATACTACTCCAAGATTTCTATATTGCACTACTTGGTGCAGTGTAATAGCGCTACCATTTCTTACATTCACTAGCACTAAAATTTATAATCATAATAAGATAAGAGACAGTAAATGTATTTTCAAGAAGCAATACATATTGAAAATCATTGATTTAGAATGATAAATACGCTAATTCATAAGAAAAAAATTAATTGTTAATCAAACTTATATGTAGCACAGAAAGAATAAAAAGGTGAACTCGAACAAGGTTAAGCAGAACGGAAGCTGATAGAAAATATACATGGTAAAATTACATGTTAGTTTGTATCATACATGTATGTTACTATTCATGTTTCATCGAAACTATACATGTTTGTACATGCATTGTAAATTATACAAAATCGTTTAATACAGTTTCCAGTAATTTAAAAAATAAAACATAATTATCCTTTTTTACATTACTTATAGGAAGAACAAAATATTCCCTCATTCAAATCACAGGCAACAACAAATTCTCGATTGCAAACTCAACTTCTGGCAATAAGAAACCGGACAACAACCGCATGCCAACAACCGGAGTTCTTGGCACGCTATTAAAAAATTTGTTTATGGAAAGAAAGCCCTTATAAAAACTTTTTTTAAATGATTTTAGTTATTATTTTTTATTACTTACTTTACTTAATGTATAAAAATGCTTTAATTGTAAGCCATAGAAATTTGTAACTAATTTAATCGAGACAAAAATTAATCAAGAATCGGTCGAATAGTTTTTGAGAAATAAAAATTAAAAATACGACATCTTTGAGATGGTTAAATGTGTTAAAAGTGAAATTAATAAAGATCCCCTATGCTGCGCAATTTGTTTTGACCTTATTTTCCAGAATCCTTGTCCGTCGAAAAAAATATATATTTATAAGAGAAAGTACTGCGTTTGTCTGAATTTGAAACTCAAATTATCCTCCGACATTAGCTTATATCTCTCTCAAACCATTTAGTCTTAATACATGAAAATCTGATCATTAGAAGAAAAGTTATTCAGAGGAATATTTTTTTTCTGGTTTTTTGCTCATGTTTAATGAAGAAAAAATTGGACAATCCAGTGTAATCTTCGAAATAGTTAGATCAAAAGACCAATTTTCAGTTTGAAAGCTAACGATGCATTTAATAGTATGGTGTAGTTTTGTCGACTGAGGCTTGTAATTGCTATGAAGAGACGAGATTACGCTGACTGGTTTGTAGTCATTAATCGCTTAGAGCGTGGGAGGTGCTGATTCTGTTGTCCAAGTAACTATCATGGAAGATGTCTTTCATTTCATGAATCATTCTGAAATTGTGTACTATTCTGATACATATTATTAAGTGACAGCATGGTATAATTATTATCCTGTGCCACTGTATCATTACTTTGTACTTAGAGATTGAAACTGTACAAAATACTAAGTGTGCATGCATAGGAAAAGGAAAAGGACGTATGACGTGACTAATCTATGCTATGCGGCATTTCTAACAAAATCTATTCAATTAGCAAAGTTGTAAGAATATGCGTCAATGCTATGTACAATACAAAAAACAGAAAAACAACATGTTTAAAGTTAATACGTACAGTAGCTTAATTGAGGTTATTATGTATATGTCCACTGCTAAAAAAGTATGGTCAAAGGTACCAGAATATGTTAAAATTTATTGTGTCTTTGGTTTTGCTTGGTTCGAATTTTGTGATGGTTCTTTTATTAGCTGTTGCATTTAATTTTAATGTTAATTCCCTATATTACATTTCAATTTTCAAATTTTGAAACAAGGTTATAAAAATATATGATTTTGACACCTGTCAAGCCATTACAGAATTTACACATTGTTTTTTCAGCTTTTTAACTTTTTGCTTACGGCTGGTACTACATGTGGACCACATACGATGGTGCAACAGGGAACACATCAATCAAAGAGTCCGTGATTTCATTTTATTCTTAAGCAAATAATCATTCTTCTCACCCTTTCCAAATTATAATACTTATTAATTTATATTTCCTTGTAGATGCCACACTGTTGAAAATCCGGATCAAATTACGGTAAAAAAAGCTGACACTCAGGAAATTGGTATTTTTCACAGTAAAACCCATTATTACCGGAACATGTAACATGAAACAAAACATGTGATATACCATAATTGCTACAAGAATAATTATCGTGAAATTATTAAATCACTCTAATTAAATAAATATTGTTGTAAAAATTACTGTAGGAGAGATTCGGGTAGCCCCGCCCACTTCAGGAGTATTGCTTATATTTCTGTATAATATTGAGTAATAATCAATATTTTTGTATGTTTCTATTGTTTTATCAATCATCTTATTTAATAATGCAAAAAGAATAAACCAAAAAAAGAATGGTTTAACTTAAAAAAAAAGAAATTTAAAAAAAAGCATGTTTTTCAGCTCTTTTCAAAATGTGTCGGGTAGCCCCGCCCAGTTACAAAAATTATGTTTTTTGACTGTTTTTTCTGGTGTAAATGAAAATGACTAATGTATTGACAATAGATAAACCTCATTTATCATTTTTATCACAAAATTCAACCAATTTTTCTTAATTTCATGACTACTGTATTCAACATATTTTCAAAACTAATGTTTACCATGTTACCAGCTGCATAATCTTTTTTCAACATAAGAATTAATGTCCGATGGCCCATTGACTTGAAAAAATATTCTATACATATGAAATTGACAGTGGGCGGTGGTACCCGACACTCCCCTATAATGTTTAACGGAAAAATGGATTTGACGGTAAAATGGATTTTATGGATGATGCACCAGTGGTTTATACCGTAATTTGATCAAGGATGTTTTAAAGCTGTTCTTTAACTGTTTATTCATTTGCATAATTCTGTTGTTGCAGGTTAAGGTTTCCAATTAATTAATTTTAGCTTTAAATAATCAAACGTCTTAGAATCACTTAATTCAACTTTGTTGGTTTGTCTTAAATTTTTTGATAGATAGCCAAATGATGGATCTGCTGGGCGATGACTCTGCGGTGACTATTTCTGTTTTTTTTTTTTCGTTTTCTTTTTTTGTTGCAACTTAATATTATAACGTTTCATTTTTCGATTTTGATATTTAATGAAAGTTCTTCCTTAAAACAAATATACCATAATACTATATATACCATAATTGTTACAATAATAATTATCGTAAAATTATTAAATCAATCTAATTAATTAAATATTGTTGTAAAAATTACTGTATAATATTTCACGGTAAAATGGATTTGACTGTAAAATGGATTTTATGCATGATGCACCAGTGATTTATACCGTAATTTGATCAAGGATGTTTTAAAGCTGTCCTTTAACTGTTTATTCATTTGTTTAATTCTGTTGTTGCAGGTTAAGGTTTCCAATTAATTAATTTTAGCTTTAAATGATCAAACGTCTTAGAATCACTTAATTCAACTTTGTTAGTTTGTCTTAAATTTTTTGATAGACATCCAAATGATGAATCTGCTGGGCGATGACACTGCGGTAACTATTTCTTTTTTTTTTCTTTCGCTGTCTTTTTTTTCTGTAAACTTATTATTATAACGTTTCATTTTTCGATTTTGATGTTTAATGAAAGTTCTTCCTTAAAATAAATGTTTCTGATTCTTGCATTGATGCTATATAATTCAAATTTTTTTTTCTGTTTTGTTCAATTTTAGAAAACATATTCAATATTTTACACTGTAACAACGATGGCGAAATATATCTCTGAATATGATACTTGACAACACAAAATTGTGTGACTGATCCCTTTATTTCAGTTTATGACCAGTTTTAAAGTAAAATTTAACCCTTTGTGGTAGTATTAAATTTATACATGGGTGTCATGCTGGTCTTAATTAATTTTCGTTGAACGAACAGTAATACATAATATGCAATATTATGAAGGAAAATTAAATTTTATTAATTCTTTTTTAAACTTTAGATATATGTAGCTCAATAAAATGTTCTTAATTTTATGTAAAAATTATATTTCATCGTTCTCCATCGTGTGGTATCTTTCAAAGCAGCCTCCAATATGAAGCCCTGGTATTCGAGAACATGTGTCACAAAAATCATTTGTTTGGCGTTTTCCGCATTTAAGTTTTCTTCTTGAACAAACAGAACAATCTTCATTCTTTACATCTTCACAGTGCCGCAATATACGTAGTTTGCCATAGAGCTGCAGCTAAGATCTTCGCCGTGTTGGCCGAAAGCAGACATACGACTTGAACTTTGAAAAATCGTTGGTGGTTGAGAGTAGACAAACGACAGCAAAGGTTTAAAACTTAACGCTTAACACGCAATTCAAATTAAATCTTAACTATAGAAATCTTAGCGCTCAAAATCTAAACTTTTTAAATTTACACGCTTGTGCATTTACATCAAACGAGAATTAATTTTCTTAACCCAAGACATCAAATTTTGCAAGTTCTGAATATCGTCAGAAGTTTGTTTGCAATCCAAAATGCGATGGCGTGACATTTGCTATTGTTTTCTAAGCTGCAATACATCAACATAAGCAAATGTTGGCAGTAAAAATACGCATGTATATCTTTAATTGTGCGATAAGGATAGTTATGTTTAATTTTTTAAATCCTTATTAAAAGATTTTAAGATGCCTAAATTTTATCCGCATTCTCTCTAGTGAGGCTAATATTCTCTTTGCTATCCGTTGAAACTTGATGGAGCTAACCCGCATTGCGTAACATGAAGAGAAAAAACGCGAAAACCTCCCACGGTTAGTCTAATGGCAAGGGGATTTTAATTCATGATTCGTCTACCACTGTGCTCGGTGCGAACTGGCTGCGGAATTTGTATCCAGCCATTGCTAGGATTCACAGCGGGTCCACCTCATTTTGAGGTGAATGCTATATCTCCTACACCATTACAGCTCATCTTACAGGGATTATAAATTTTCGCGTTACTGGATAACAAAATTGGTAATGACTTTACAACAAGTAAAACATTCTTGGTGACTGTCTATGAATGCCATGAACTGTCCTTGGTTATACACCGCTTTGGTGTAGAGTTGTTGTCATCTCTTTTGTCCTGAGATACACTAAAATGTCTTACATTGAAGTATTTTTTTCTCTATTAAAACTCTTCATTCTTTTTTTAACTAGGTGCTTTAACTGTTTGACCATTTTCATAAAAAGTTTACTGTTGGAGTACAAAATTTAAATTAAATATTATTTATCAATTAAAGTTACAATTCTCATACAAATTCTAAAATTTGCATTATATCTTTTAAGGTTATTATTTGAGGGTTTATTAAAAATATAAACGTTAATCTTTTGGTTTTTCTGCATGCTCTGCGTAACAAATCACTCGCAGCTTACTCACTGTATGTCAGACATTAATCAATGTTTTTGATGTGTATCCAATACTTTCGATATGCAACCAGTTCCTTCGATGTACATTCAGAGCCCACGATGTGCATTCAGCTGTATTCTTGATTTTGTTATAATCATAGGGGTATATCGCTTCCTGATTTTTTTAAATTCTAATTAAAACAAATTTTAAATTAAGCTTTACTCAATAAACTGACTACTGGTGCTTCATAAATAAGACAGGTCAGATCATAATTTGATGTTTCTGATTTTTTAGTAATGATTTAGACTATGTAAAGGAGCCGTGGTTGAGCAGTGTTTAGAGAATCGGAGTGACCGGATTTCGATCCTCGATTCCGCTAGCAACCACCGAATCAGGGATCTGGAAAAAATTTCCTTCCTCTTCAGATCTAAGTCGAAATTGAGGAACTGGTCTCACGAATGAATGATGCCGCCACCTATTCGAGAAGTTCTGAACTAATTCGTACTTGCACCATAGCAATGCTCTCTTGTCTAACGAAAGGTGCACCTGAATGACTTAATTCGTAAAAGGCAGGTGAGAGTGGCTTGTTCAAGTGCCATTAGATATAAAAAACAGCAGACTATATCAAGAATGCTGATTTTGAATTCTTAAAAAGTTAACCTCTATGAGTTCCAGTTTTATGAATTAAGCACACCTTAATGACGTTTACTGTTGTTATTGAACACTATATTTGTTGCCAGTGAATTATAAGCTGATTTTAATCATATATTGGTTCGTTGGGTTTAAATAAGAATAAAATTTTTTGATAAGGGGTTTGCTTCTTAAAATTTCCTCTTAGATAAAGAGTAGTTACTTTAAGATAAATAGACTAAAAAGAATAACTTCGATATTTGAAATGGTTATAGCAAATATAGTTGAAATCAGCTTAAAATATCAGACAACACATACTTTTCATAGTAGAACTCAGAACTTTGCATGTTTTTAAAATTATCCATAACATTAGATATTACTTATACATTTCTCAATGCCCTTGGCAAACTATTTAGTCTCTTTTTTCAAGTAGTTGTAAGTTGAATGAACAGTTCTTTTTCTTAAGAAAGGGGTAATTGGAAAAAAATATTGCTATCTAAACAAGAGTATTATTATTTAATACGCATTTTTTATGCGAATTCAAAAGATGTCAAATACGAGTAATATAAATAATTGTTCAGGAGTTGGACGAGTTTTCATGCATAAAAACTACATATTTATATTTTTAAGTTTGTTACCTAGTGATTATTAAGGTAATGGATGCAATTTTATTTTTTGCACTGAGTCAAGGGATTCTATATTCTAGTATGCAGTATTAATATTTTAGAAGAAAAGCTTAAAAATTACAAGACAAAATATGATTTTTTTGAACCTTTGCAACTCAACTATTAGTTCTCACACAAATATATCACACGACTTCTGCATTTATGTCACTTGCATAAAATGTGATTGCGCATAACAGTATATGTGTACGCATAAGATATGTGTACACACACAAAAGATTTATAAAAGAGACAAATTCGCCTGCCTCTTCCGACATCCTCTTCCACTGGCAGTAATTTTGACAACATGTAGGTAACTATTTTAGTAAGTGACTATTTCAAAGATTGGTAAAAGAACCTGAAAAATACACTTATCCTCCTTTCATAGCCGAAATTAATTAAAATATTACTTATTAGCAACTAACTAATAATTTCAGTATTGTTCAGAATTTGAAAGAGCAGCTGAGCCTCTTTAAATCAAAAACGGTTAGTTTTATTAAAAGTTTTAAAAAAGTTAGGGTTACATATTTTGTCCTCATGTTCTTGTGATTATTTTAGAGAAAACAAATACATTATTTTATGGAGTTACATTAAAATTCTTTTTTTTCGTAGCTACTAAAGAGGAACTTATTTTAAAGAAGAAAAACAGAAATATTTCTAGGAAATGTTTTGAACAGAGTTTAGAATGTTTAAAATATAGAAGACAGCAACAGTTTCTTCCTTAAATGGAAGATTTGTACAATACAGATGTAATAGTAGTATTTAGGAATACTTTTTAATACATGCATAGTAAACTTATGATTAATGTAATACTTGAAGTTTAACTCAAGTTTAAGTCAGATTTTACGTATTACTTAGGGTTAGTTTTAATAAATTATTTTAGTTCAAACAAATGTTTCTTTTAATTCCATTAAAATTACCTTTTTTGTAGCTACCTAATGAGGAACTGATTTCAAAATAGAAAAATTAAAAGATATCAGGGTAATATTTTGAGCAGAGTTTAGAATGTTTGAAATACAGGAGAACAACACTATATTTTCTTCTGTATATGGAAGGTTTGTAATGATCTCAGATGCTATAATAGTAGTTTTCAAGGGTACTTTTTAAGATATGTATAGCAAACTGACTATTGACATGATAACATATTGTTGAACTAATGTTTTCTTACAGATATTAATACATAACGAAAGTTACGTAATTGGCTTATCCTTTCATCTCATTTATTAAAATTTTTCAACTTACTTCAAATTGAATTTTAATGCATACAATATTATTGAATAACTTACATACAGTTATCAACGTTTAAATTATTTAATTTATTATTCTAATTTCAAACGAATAATATTTGAAAATATAATTGGAAGTATGCTGCCAAGGAACTGTCGAAGCAAGACTGTTTTGAATTCGAAAAAAATCCCTTTTCTCTAAACAATTGTCTCTATAAAGTATAACGTTTTTAATCTAAAAAATTTCCAAAGGTTTTTTCAATGAAATATTCGATCAATAATTAAAGCTATAAACTTATTTCATGATTTTGATCGTTAAACATCTTCATTTAATAGTGATATTTTCTAAAACAAGGAATGTATTTTTTTTTCTTTTCTAAGAAAAAAAGGAAAAGATTTGATGCAGAGCAAGCAATTGATTCTTGACTTTAAAAACAGGAAGAAGAAAAAAGAGAAAACTAAATGCAAATACTTAAATCGTATTTGATCTTTGTAAAGGATTTTCTCTCTCAATTAGTTCTTCCTAGATTTTAATGATTGCATTTATCTAGATTATTTCTTTATTTTGAAAAAAAGTGATTTTTTGTGTGAAATATTCTTTTGTTTGAATTCAATGATATGGCTGTAAGGTTGAATTAATATATTTGTAGGTGGATTAATTGAAGTGTGGAGTAAATAATTGTAAAGGGATAAGTTAAAAGTATCATTTCCTCTCTTTGAATTACAAATGCTATGAAAGAAAGCTCGAAATTCTCTTTAGATGTTTTTTTCTGCATAATTAGTATTCAAGCACTAGATTTAAAATAAAAACAGAAATCACGTAAATAGAGTTTTCTTTTTTTATGTATTTCTAAAAATTGTTTAAAAAATGAATTAAGCCAGATATTGCAGGTTTTATTCCTTTGAAGTTAAAGAAAGGATGCATTTAAATTTTTAATGGTGTTTAATATTCACCTGATTTCCAGAAAAATTATTGATTCTGTTTTATTTAGTCGTAATAAAGTATTTTAATATAATTGGAAGTGAAGTTTCATTAAAATTTAATTAATTGTCTATTGAAATCTTATTTTATGCTTAAATAGTTTATTTATCCACGTAATTAATTTTAGTTGAGTTTGAATAAAAGTTCTGTTCGTGTCAAAAATAACTTTTAGAATTTAAGTCAAAAATAATCTTCAGAATAAATATTTTTATTTTATTTCAGTTGATGACATTATATGAAATATGAATATGCAGAAATAAAAAAATTTTTTTGTATTTTTTTCACAAATTATAAATCCAAACAAATTTTTGAGTTTTCTTATTTTTATGTGCTTCTAGAAATATTTAAAATATTTTTCAAAGTAGAGCATTCAATTTTACCGCTATTTAGTGAATAAATTTCTTTTCTGGTATCTGATAGCCTCTATTTTCTGAGAAATTACTGATTTTGCTTTTTGTCGATTTTTTTATTCGTAACAAATTGTTTTCAATATAATTAAGGAGGTAAAATTTTATTTATTGCCTACTGAACTTTTATTTTGAGTTTAAATAGTTCCATTTTTCCATGTTATTTATGTTAGTTTAACTATAAATAATTTTATTTTCGTTAATAGTAATATTTTTTAGAATTTCGATAAAATGTTTCAGTAAACTTTCATTGATTTCATATCATTAAAACATGAATTTGGAAATATTAGTTATTTTTCTCAAAGCGTGTGTTTTTCTGCAAAATTGGACATCAAAAACAAGACTAAAGAAAAAAAATTTTACAAATAGGGAATTTTTCCATATGTTTCACTGATATCTTTGGAAAATTGAAGAATATTAGGTTTAGAAGTTAAAAAAGAAGTCCTACGAGAATTCATTTAAACGTAAATAAGAAAAATAAATTTTTAGAAAAGATAGAGAAGAAAAAGAAATTTTTTGAAAAAAATTTAGTTATAAGTAACTATGGACAATATTGATTAGACTTTGATTCCGCCTTCTTGGAATTACTCATTAAAAGTAAAACACTAGCAAGAAAACGTAAAAAATTTCTTTAAGAACCTTTCTTTTCAGTTAAAAGAACTTTTCTTTGCAGAAAATATCTCAATTCCAAATAACAGACCGTTTTTCAACTCTCAAAAATATGAACGAAACTGTAAAAAATATCAATGAAATTGAATTAACAGTGAAATAAATAAATTACTCTCAATCTTGTAAATTTATTAATAGAAACCGTGTGTCCTAAAAAAGCTATCAACTAAGATATGAAAACAATTTTCCTTTTACCAATTAAATTATTTACCAATTAAATTCCTTTTACCAACAATGGGGAAAAATTTCTAATGCATGAAATTTTTAAACAGATTCTATGCAGTTTTGTGCTGCTGATTTAAAATCAGCAATCGAATTTTTCCTTCCAAAAAAAAGATTTTTTTGTGAAAAATGAAATGTTCAGTCTATTTTTTGCCGAAATGTATATGTTTAAAAACATTATATTAAACAGGAGGTTGCGTAAACATCTACGGAAATTATAACACATCGTCAAGATTAAAACTGCATTCGAACCCACACCCAAAAATTTAGTAATACGCCAGTAGGGGTACTTTCCTTTTATAAACTGTTTTTTTAGTGCTTCTGAACAGGTCATAATAGATAAGCGCCGATATTTTCGTTCTTGGGTTCCTATGAAATTTTAATCTTGATGATGTAAGCTAACTCGCCGAAGAGTTTGTTGCAACATTTATGCGACCCCAACATTATGCGAGATAAATAATGTTTTTAAATTCGTACGTTTCAACAAAAAATAGAACAAAAATGTCGTTTAAAAAATCTGTAGCTCCAGGAGCAAAACTAATTTTAGATTTAAAAACTCTACAACCAAATTAGGCAGGATGAAGTATTTGTATAAACGCAATAGAAAATTTGTATTTATTCTTAATTCCCTATTCTATTTATTCTTAAAAGTATTAAAAAAAATTTTTACACTAACGATTCTCAAACTGTCCACAATGACATTTAGAATAGCTTCTTTATAAGAACATCTTAAACTATAATTTAATTACTACGTTTTCTGACAGATCGACAAAACTGAGCAGAAAAAAAACTCTTGTTGGCCGCAAAATTCTATATCATATAATTATTTGATGTTTTAATCACTTAATTATATCATTAAATTTTAATTAATTGAACTACCCTTAACTTTGTAAGTGCGTAATCATGAAGTGTATGTTAAAATAAGCTTTTATTAAAAAAAGTAATATTATTCATTTTTGAATAATTGAATAAAAAATTCCGTTTTACCATTGATTTAAATTGAGACAAACTATACTAAACATTTTAAAAGCAGTAGTATAAGTAGTAAGTGAGTGAAAACGATCATAAAACATATTGCGATTTTAAACCATATGCAGAAAAAGAAACAATACAGTTATACAATTGAATACCGTTTAAAAATTTACACCGGATTTACTGAAAAAAATCACAAGTTTTAAGTCCATATGATACCTCAGAAATAGGGAGCATTTTGTTTTGCATCCTTCAACAGTTTTTAATAACTATAACTATGTTGAAAAGGAAATGAAAGAGATAAAACAAAGTAATATTATTCATTTTTTAATAATTGAATAATAAATTCCGTTTTGCCATTGATTTAAATTTAGACAAACTATACTAAACATTTTAAAAGCAGTAGTGTAAATTGTAAGTGCGAGAAAAACTATCATAAAACATATTGCGATTTTAAACCATATACAGAAAAAGAAACAAAACAGTTATACAATTGAATAACGTTTAAAAATTTACACCGTACTTACTGAAAAAAAATCGCAAAATGTAAGCCCATATGAAACCTCAGAAATGAGGAGTATTTTGTTTTGCATCCTTCAACAGTTTTTAAGAATTATAGCTATGCTGAAAAAGAAATGGGAGAGAAATTGAAATGTATCAAGGGTGTGACCATATATTAAAGCAGTACAATTTACTGCAAACGTTTGGCCATTTACTAGATAAAAATATATTTTACTTCAGGGAAATAAATGAATTTGCACTGTTTTCTTAGATGATAAATTTGTAGTCACCAATTGAATGGTGCTGATTTGTTATTTTCCGGCTCAGAAAAATTTCTTTTTATTTTAAGGTTTGAGTAAAATAATCACGTTGGGCATATATGTTGACTGTTGTGAATTCATAAGAAAAAGAAACCTTGAAAGTTCTGTTTACAGTTCTATTTTGATTATTAGGATTTCTTCAGAAGAAAATCAAAGAATAGAGAAAGGAAATGTTTTCTCAGCCAATGATATTTTTATTAAATATTTCAGTATCTAAGTTTTCCTTTTAATTTCGGATAAAATTTGTTTTTGAATTTAGTCTTGCCAATCGACTACTTGCTGCAAATAATACTTTGAAGAAGACTAGTGTAATTAGTTGTGTCGAAGGATTGTTCAAAATTTAAATTTACATATATGTTGACTATTGTAAATTCATTAGAAAAAGAAACCACGAAAGTTCAATTTACAGCTTAATTTTGATTATTAAGAATTTTTTAGAAGAAAATCAAAGAATAGTGCAAATAAATGTTTTCTTATCCAGTGATATTTTGATTAAATATTTCAGTATTTAAGTTCTCCTTTTAATTTTGTACAAAATTTGATTTTGAATTTAATCGACTACATGATGCAAGTAATACTTTGAAGAAGACCAGAGTAATTAATTGTGTTAAAGGATAGTTGAAAATTTAAATTTGATAAATACACTATCAATCATTAATTTCATGCATTCATTGTTTTTTTAACGGTACACTAAACAATAAACTACAGCACGAATAAAATATTCTTTTCAAGTGAAATGACGTAATTATGACATAATTTATTATATGGAATAGAATTTCGTATTAAATCTTTCATTAAGGAATTAACTCCTTTTCAAAACAACCATCAGCCAACACACAATAGTATTTTTTTTCTTTTTGGAAGGGGTTAGTTTTTCCTTAATTTCGTAAATTGTTTGATTCCATTAGATTTGAATCACCTTTTACATATGATTTTTATATGTAATATTTATATATATGATGAACCAGATAAAACTATTCACTTAATATCCTGTTCATTTTCATTAACTATTATAGGGAACATACTTTAGCACTAAAACTTTAAATTTTTGATAGCGTGTTAAAAATATGCTTTTAACACCCGCTTTAACGACCTATATTTGATACAAAAATAATTGGAAATAGTTTTATAGGAAGCACTTATTTGAAACTCTTATGGAGGTAACTTCTTTTGCGGTCTTTCAATTTAAAACTGAAATGAAAGGGGGAAACACCAGTAAGGTGATAAATCTAATGAGTAGTAGTGTAAAAATTGAGAAATGAAATTTACTAAGATTAATCATTTAATATTATGTTTTAATTTGTTCATTGGAAATTATTTTTAAGAAAAAATATGAATACATGATAGTGAGGAAGTAAGAACAGTAAGCAGGAAAATATGATAATAAGAAAGTAAAAACAGTAAGCATGAAAATATGATAATAAGAAAGTAAGAACAGTAAGCATAAAAATATGATAATAAGCAAGTAAGAACAGTAAGCATGAAAATATGCTAATTTGAAAGCAAGCATGAAAATAAAATAAGAAATTAAGAACAGTAATCATGAAAATGTGATAATAAGTTTCGCTACGCATGAATAAACAATAAAACAAATACAAAATAGAATATATTAAAAATAGTGTTAGATATGTGATAGAAAAATTTAGAGATGTAAAGAGAAAAAATTAAGAATGCTGAAAGATGTATAATAGCAGAAAGACTTATAGCGAATGTAGAAGGAACTTTAGGACAGTATGGGAAAATATAAAATATGGAGAATAAAAAGTACAGCTGAAGTACTCTTTATTTGAAATTCTGAATTCCCAAAGAAGAGAGCAGTATGGTAAGCATCAGTCTTTTTAAGCTTACATTTGACAGAAATTTTATATTTTTTTATGCTTTATGTAGGTATTTTGAAGGGGTTTAGAATTGTTAGAGTAGTTAACGTAGGTTTTATAATGGTATTTCCTGTAGGTTTTATAATGGTTATACAATGAAACTGAGACGATGAAAATATACCTACTCGCAAAATAAAAATATTTTTCTTTTTAACGTTAACAGTTCACTCATTTTATTCTATTTTATTATAAGTTTTGATGTTTTATACCTGGTTTACTTTATTGTATAAAAATGTCTAACTTCTAAATAAATTTATATTAGCAATTTATTTCATAAAGCTAAAAATATTTTAATAGTTTATTTTTACTTACATTTTGCTAAAAGGTGCGTTTAATTATTTATAAGCAAACAAGTTTAAAATGGATGTACAGTGCGCAAAAAAGTAAGCGTAAAAAGTAAATTTTGATCTTATTATCGGATCTTCATAAGTTAGTGCAAATTATTTAGTGCGAACAATGATTTAAGTTACAAAATAAAACACAAAAACCTACTTTCTCTGAATAAACATACTTTTATTTTGACAAACACAGATTTTAGTTCTTCAAAATATATCTTTTAGGAATAATATTAGGAGTAATAATATTTAGGAACAATAATATTTAGGAAATATTGTGCCATTAATTTGGTTATTTATCATTTTGTCAAAACACGTTTATCCTAAGATTATTCAAAGCAAAAATTAACATTTAGTAAGTGTTTATTATTTTTTATTAATGCATGTAGTGATAGTCGAAAGAATTTTGAATCGTTAAGTAAAGAATTTTCTACCTCTTTTTAAAGAAAGCACTTTTACATGGCAAAATACAAAATTAAAGAAAATCTGTCTAATAGTTCCCCAAAAAAATACGATTTCTTAAAAATTTGATTTCTCAGGAATTATTTGACTGATTCCCCTCAAATTTGGTATAATGTCCTTAAAATGATGTAAAAATTTGTATACTTTACAATTTAAATATTTTCAATTATTATTAAATAAAATAATTAAAAATAATAAATATTTACTAAAGGCTATTTTTGTGAGAAATTATTTTTGGATAAATGAATTTTTTAATTGTATGCAAAATTTTTTATATTCGCTTTAAAAGTTGTCGAGACATGGTAAAATAAGCAAAAAGGGAAATTAACATTAAGGGGCTCAAACTTATGAATCTCTCTCTTAACAAAACTATGAGGACCATATTTCCCAGATTGCGGCTACCCTATATAATTTGGGTGTCAGAAATTCAAACACTTCGTAAGGAAGGTATGTTTATTCGGAGAAAGCATGGCTTTGTGACTGATTTCGTAAGTTAAAATATCGCCTGGACTAATTAATTAGTTGATTTCATGTCATTCCCTTAAACCAATAAGATTGCATCTTAGAACGTAGAGATCGGACCATTAGATCAAAAGTTTGTTTATTTTTCATGCAATGTAAATTTTGTTTTCAGCTTAACAGTTATTAAATTTTTTCAACTAGAAAAGGCACATTTTATAAACAATTCAAGTTATTAAAATCTTTTCACGTGAAGTTCCCTTATCGAAAGCTTTCAAAGAGTCATTTTAACTAAATTCTTTCTCTTTTCTGTTCTCATTTTAGATATATTTTGTTTACTTAATGCTTTATTCATTAACTTATCATACATCACTTTTTGTTTTATTTTGAAAAATGAATAAGTGCATAAGTCAAAGCAGCTTTAAACAAAGAAGGAATAAACTGAAGTATTTATCACTCTGAATTAATTACTAGGTTATGGACAACAAAACACCTGCTCAAACTTATCATTGCATCATTTATCATTAAATCTTATTTTTTAGACAGATGGAAAACCCATTGTTTGGTGTTTTATAAAAATGCAACTGAAAATGTTAAAATAATTTTAAAGGAAAGAAATGCTCCCATTCGTTTTAAATTCTATTACCATATACTGGGATAAAAACAAACTAGAACTAAATAAACTAAGCCTCCGAAATCAGTTAAAAAGGTTGAAAAACGTAAAAATATCTAATGAATGAGGCATCTGCCATCGTCCCAAAAAGAAGCAATTGTTCTCATGTTGTTGATGCGGACACGGGGAGGGCGGGATAAAGTTGCTTGTACCATTCTTTCAGCTTTCATTATTTTTTCTTATCACGACTAGAGGTTTTAGAAGAACAAATGTGGTCATGAAATGGCATGACCTCTGAACCCCAATAAATAATTGGGAAGGAATGGGATTGGAAATAATGGAACTAAGTTGCCAAACATATTTGATCTACGAGTAGAAATAATGTTTATTGATATAATTAGTCAAATCTTTAAGAAGTCAATGGTCATTAACTTACGTGAAAATAAAGGCTAGGAATAATAATACTTTTCTAAAATGTTATATTTTATAATATTTTAAGAATTCATATAAATAAAAAAATTTCTAAATTTATATATATATATATATATATATNTTTATAAGAACCAAAGACATGCTATATATATAAAATATATAAGGCAACGGATATTGGCGCAGAATGTCGCAGTTGTACTTTAGTCAAGTTAAAAATAAATAAAACATAAAGTTTGGAAAAATCCCAGAAATATTTCTAAAGTGTCATCTTGTAAATATTTTATTTATTAATTTTTTTGACATTGAAGCATATCTCAGATGATGTACTATGTTTTGTTACTGTTACTTTATTTCTGGGAAATTTCAGAAACATTCAGATCTATAAAAATAATTCAATATATTCACTAAAAAGTGGAATATTTTTTGCTTTATGGTATGAATAAATATAGTTTAATGATGCCTTGCATAGTTTTTTCTTAATTTTTGGTTGTTCTTAATTATTTATATTTGCCCTTTCAAGTTGAAATTAGTGACCTGAATTTAAAAAAAAAGCAAATGAGTTTTCAGTGAGCGAAATTCGATATTATTTTACTTTTAACGTTTTAAGGCTCATTTCTAAAATGTTTCACGAATAGGATGCTGCACACTAAAAAAATTCATCCTCATTACTCTCAGAAAAATGCAAAAAGACTTTCAGTCACTGACAGTAAAAATTAAGTTATGCCCATAAAGCCATCATTAATAAAAAAAAATATTAAGGTTTACCCGATATTTTCTCTTTGCAAAATGTCTGGTCAATGACCGTAATTTAACGTTATGCTCGTAATATCAACGTGTTTGGGCCTTAACGTTATTTAAAAACAGAAGAAAGTTTTTGTCTAAGACAGATGAACCATGAAACACGGCGAAATATTTTTTGCGAGATTGAACTGGTTTCGATCCCATGATCTCTGTGTCAATAATCTGATGCTGTAAAAGTGTTTACACCTCCGAGTTGATTTTTATTGAATAACCGTATAATACGAGGTATGTCCAGAAAGTAAGTGCCATTTTGGAAAAACTCACGTAAAAATTTTTTTTAAAAACAAAATTTGTATTTATATAAAAGAGAAATTCATTTTTCTTTAAAGTTACCATTTATCAACTTGCCTTTAAACATATGTTGCAGATGTTGCCAGCGGAGACAGACACAGCTGAACTCCATTTTATTTGCATCTTCATCTAAGAAAAAAAATAAATCTATTCTAAAAATTAGTCATAGTAAATATTTATATACAATTTTTAAACAAAAAATGCAATTTTAAACTTCAAAATACTGAGCAAAATTCATCAATAGTTCCTGAGAAATCTAATTTAAAAATAAGACATTTTGTGTCTAATGTGAGTAATAAAATTCTTTTTATATATTTAATAACAGCACGATGCTCTAATTGTTTACATTTTTTTATAAATAAAATAATACTTTTCACTGCCAATTCACTTTTAAACCAAATAGAAGCCACTATATCTTCACTTTAGTTTATGTGGCAATAATTTGATTGGTTTACGCTGTAAACTTTCTTTTTTCTTCAAAATTACAGTTCTGAAACCGGGATTTTTCTTTCTAATTTTTCTTTACTTTACCATATAATTAGTCAAGTTTACAAAAAAATCATGAACGTGATCTTTTTGTTTTCGACTAACTCCTTATAATTTACTCCTTATTTTCGTAAATGTCTTTTCCTTTATCGATATAAAATGTTATTAATTTCAAGAGCATCAGAATATTCATCGTCCAGCAACATGCTTACGATTATTGAAATTTTTCCTCAGGAGAAAATAACTAATGTAAATTTCTAACTCATTTATGAAATTGCAATTAATCTTCTTGAGCAGTAGTGAATTTTAATGATAAGATTCATTACCAAATCCTCCATAACGTGAAATTTGTAAGTTTTAAGGAAAATATTTCAAAGATGCAGTATGATAAATTTCCCAAAAGTATCGTAAAGATTGTAATAAAGAATGATGGTATATTATGCCTTGGTTTGAAATTATTTTATAAATTCATACTAAGATGAAGCAACTTGAAGCAAATCATTTTTATTTCATATGTTAATCTACGCAAAGTTTAAGTTAAGAGCCATTGATTTTAATTACAATGTTAACCATATTATATATTCTTTTTTTTTAAACAAAGTACTAATTATCTTATTTACTATTTAAGTACAACTATCAAGAATAAGATCCATAGAAATCTATATTCAGTCCTTTGTGAATGAATAAATTACAAATTTGAAGTCTGAAATTTATCACTTGAAAGGACTTCATGCCATTTGTAAATTGTACGAAACTATTCATATGCTTATTTATATCTTTCAAATGTATTTCAATATTCTATTTCTTAAATCATATGAATATGTATACTTTTTAGATACTTATAATGACATAGGAATTAGAAAATAAAAGGAATTTATACAGACTTATGTTTAAAAGCTATTATACATGGTTGCGAGTTTCAACAACATAAAAATAATAATAAAACATTCCTTCGCTTGATAAGCATTTAAATTGATAACAATATATGTAAATTTTAAATTAAATTTAAGATTTCTTGTGTGCGATTAATTGAAGTATTTTTCATAAGTATATTCAAAATTTTCCAATAGAATTTGAGCACACTTTTTTTCTTTTTTACCAAAAAATTATTTAAAAAAACAAACTAAGAATCAGGCACAAGCAATTCCAGACTTTCAAATTATATTCGAATAACTTTTTATAA
Organism: Parasteatoda tepidariorum; assembly: GCF_043381705.1. NCBI lineage: Eukaryota > Metazoa > Arthropoda > Arachnida > Araneae > Theridiidae > Parasteatoda > Parasteatoda tepidariorum. The sequence continues at coordinate 37,680,112 of NC_092205.1, forward strand.
AATATATAACTGAAAATGTCTTAATAAGTCAAAAGCTACTAATGCGGCAAGTTATAAGCCTTTTTTCGAGATAGATGTAAATTGTATGAAATAGATCATATGCTTATTTATATTTTTCAAGAGAGTTTGAATAATTTCTACCACCACAAATTCTTTTCTTAAATAAATGAGTGTGATACAAATCACAGATTAAAAGGAACCCAATTTGTGAGACCCATTTGATCCATACTCTTTAAAAAATTCCGTATCAAATTATGGTTTAAAGTACCGACCCATTGAGTTCGTCATCCGTAAAATCCATTTTTTTCGTACTATATTTTACCGTAATTTTTACAATAATATTTATTTAATAAGGGTGATTCAGTGATTTTATGTTGTCGATTTACGGTATCTAGATTTTAGTCCCGTAACATGTTTCAATAAAAATATAATTTACGATAAAAAGTACCAGCACCTTGAGTACCAATAATATTTACAGAAACTTGATCTTCAAGTTTAACAGTGCAGTTAAAAAAGTATACTACATGACTAATGTACGTACGATTTATGACTACATATATGCTATAATAAAGTTGGGCTATAACAGATGTATAGTTAAATATATAACAAATATAAGAGTTGAATAATTTTTCCAAACTATCAATATAAAGCATTGAATAATTTTTCAATGCTTGTGTTTAGAATTATTTTGTGAAACATAAACGCACTTTTTTTAAAAAAGAAGCGTGATTCCAGATTTTTAGGAATTATTACTAGTTAATTCCTCTTTATATCAACAGATAATAATAAAATGCCTTTATCTTTGAAAGCGGATCTCTTGTAAGACGATTGTAGTTAAAGCCATGACAGTAAGCAAAATTGTAGATGTCTACAGGATTTTATGCAACTAAATGTCTTTTTTAATATTTTTATTAGAGTTTCATGCAGCGATTTTTATTTATTGCTATTCCCACGAGCATCAAGTTATAATCATTGCGGGAGTCTGAGACTGAGACACAGCAAGATTTTTCTTTTAAAAATGCATAGATATTTTTGAATGCTTTCATATAATAAATATACAATTCTTTTTACATATTTTCAGGGAGATATTTTTTGAAGAATTATTCTTCAATAAAGTTTAAAAGAAATAATATAAATAACGAAATAATGATAGCCTGTGAACTTTCAATTTATAAGAACCAAAGACATGCAGATTGTAAAGCTTACTGAATTTCGTTTCATAGTGTTTTTAAAGATATTGCAAAAAATCGATAATGTTGAATTACATTAATTGAAAACAGAAAATCCAAAATTGCTCAAGGAAATAAAAAACATTTAAAAGTGCAGAATCCTTTGCTCTAAGTTTGATTTCAGGAAAATATTTATTATTTTTCGTTCTAATCCAAATAAATTTATTTCTTAATTTTACAGAAAATTAACCAATATTTTTTTGTTGAAATAGCATAAAACTTTCCTAAATATTCGAACGTTTTAGATTTTCGAAGACAAACTGTCACAGATTAAATGAAGCTATGTGTGTATTTTTGTTTTGTTTGCAGATGAAAAAAACCAGAATAGTAATACATATCTTTGATGACTTTTTTTCCTACTAGGTAAAATCATCTTGCAAAATGCTCCCCTCCCACGAATGATTTTGGTTGAGGAAGTTAGTCCTTTTACTTTTTACTTGAAGCAACACTTTTTTTTATGCATTCAAAAATATGTTTCATAAATGTTCCCATAGAATGAAAACTGACCCAGAGCACTCAGAAATTTCAATCGTCACTCTATCTGTAGGGTATTTGAAAAGCAATTTTCTGAATGTGAGTTGAAAGCACTCAAAACTATGCCGCCTTAGGCACCTGAGGTGTATCCAATGCTGGGTTACCTCCAGTGTTTGACATTTACGTTTGAAGTGAAACATTTGAATTTGAAACAGTACATTTAAAAGAGGAAACAATTGACTGTAGGAGTTGGTGATTTATAAAGAATTTTATTTTTCGAATTAATGAAACAGTGTAAATTTACTTTTCAGAAGAGAAGTTAAAAATAATTTAAAGCGAGTCATGATTTAAAAGGAATTGTAATTTAAAATGAATATTACTGAGAAAATGAGTAAGAGTATTTTAATAAATTGAAAAATACAATTTGTCTTATGTATTCCAAAATCATAATCTCTGATTTGCTTTGAAAAACATTAAAGTAGACCTTAAATATCATTGTTTGTTGAAATATTTACACATTTCAAAAAATTTCAGCAATTTTCTTTATTTTGAAATTTTGTTTACATTTTCGAGCCAAGATGGCTCAGTGGTTTAGCCATTGAACAATGGTTGTGAAGAAGTGGGTTCTATCTTCAGTAGCGGCTTGAACCTGGATTCACTTTTTTTATACTCAAAAATGTCAAGTAAAGAAGTAAAAAGAGTGAATAACAAACATTTTTATTTTAAGAAATTGATTGACCAATATGAAATATGTAAAGAAAAAAGAATATCGTAAAAAATTATGTTTTGTATAGAAATAAATTCCATTCGAAAAAATGCGTATTACAATTATGCGTTAAAAATATTTCATTCGCTTAAATAATTACAGATATATAGAGAAATACGCAAAATGTGAAGTTCTAATGGAGTTTTAAAGAAACTAAGGGAGTTCAAAATTGCGATCACTCTCCTGTCTAAACTATAAGATCTCTATTTTCCAGATTCAGACAATACCTATCTTTAATTTCAGGGTCAAGATTCTACATCATCGAAAAAATGTGGGTTTACTCACACTTTGGAGTTTGACTTAGTGACTCCAGCCTTCTGAGCATTGGTCTCGGTTTTTCCATCGAACTTTCTGATGCAGACTTCCCTGCAGCAAAGAACCAGTTTTCCTCATGTTTATTAATAGGAGAGTATTGCAAAGTGTAGTTTGTCTAAAGTAAGAACTCCCCTACCCATTCGTCTGGACCATGGTAGTGACTATCGTAACGAGATATAACTATTTCAAGTAGGGGATGTGGGTTCATTGAGTTGGACAAGTTACGATTCTGATCGGCGAGAGAAAGAGAATATTTTTCTTCGGTTTATTGTGTTAGCCATAGAGTGAAGAGAAACTACCCTCAGTGAAATAGGCTATTCCTGTTTCCATAGCAGCAGACAGTCTTAAACTTTGTGGTGGGGGGAGTTCTTACCGTAGACAAACTATAAGAATACTTCAGAGAAACTGGATTTTATATCTGAAAACTCAAGAACTTCTAGTTCAGAAGAAGATAGCTCAAACGATCTGCTATCTTAAATGCTAGTAAAAGCTCAACGAAGTTTTATGTCTATAAAATAGACTGCAACATCATTTTTCCGCAGCATAGCATAATTTAAACGTATTTATATGCACTGTAAAAAACCGGATCAAATTTCAGCAAAAAGTTCTGGTACCTTGATTCTAGAATTTTTACCAGAATTTGATCCAGAATTTTTACACTTGTTTAATTTTAATACGAAATGCATTAAAAATGCAATAAAAAAGTATGAAAGGTTCGAAAATTATTAAAAATGTACGGAAAACATTGTCTGTCTCTACAATATACAATGATTAATAGTGAATCAATGCGTTAATTTTTACCTTAAAAATACACAAATATTATAAGTAAATTCAAAATTATTAGAGTAATAAAATTTATTTCCAAGCAACTATTACCAGAAGATCAATACGCCTTTGCTTAGTATCACTTCTAAATATTTTGTTAATTTTAAAGAAAACGTATAATAATCTAAAACTAACGAAAATAATATTACACTTCAATAAAAATTCCAAGTACTTACCATTTAATGAGCAATATTAAATTTTAATGCTGAATATTTAATTTTTCTGTTTCATTTTAAATTATCAGAAAACACTACGGATGATTTTTCGCACCAGGCTTTGAAGGAAAGAAAGTTTAATTTAATTTTATAACAAGTGATGCAAGAAGAATAAAATAAGCGCAGACACCAAAGTTTTTCCTCTTTAAATCTATAAGATTGAACAAGGACCAGTATTAGAAAATTCGCTTTTCCTGATATTGATTTTATTCCCTAGTCTCTCCTGCTTATGCTCCCCACAAAAGCATTTTTTAATTAAAATCCCGATTCGAATGTATAGAAAAGATGTCCAGTAGAAAATATATTTCGCGTCTAGGAAAAAAAGGGAATATTTTTGGCAAATCTCGTCACAAAATTGTATTTCTTGGAAGGAAATAGCATAAGGGATACCATTGGGAATGGTTATAAGAAATGGGGTTTTGCCACCCCTCAGTTCTCTAAATTAGTTTTACTTTGTATTTTTTCTCACTTTTTAATCTAAAATCACCACAAATAACCACAAATCCGTTGAGACTGTTGTTTCTTCTGACTTTCTTTGTTTTTATTTTAAGCAGACACGTAATAAATTCAACGCCAAAAAAATATATGTTATGCGTTTTCAAAAGCTTGGGAAATATTTTGCATTAAACTGTATAAAATATATCTAAAAGCGCGAAAACTATTATTTTTAATCCCCAAATAATTTTTTTTGTACGAAACAAGTTGATGTGAATTAATTTTGCAATGAACTTGTAAAATATTTTAAAGCAAAAAATTGCGTTTTATTTTTGATACTTTTGAAAACTCTAATCATGTATTTTGATTTAAACTCTCTCAATAAGTAACTCAAGTAAGAGTCTTTTTATAAATTAATTATTTTCTGAATTAAAAATCTTTCATTTTCAGTTTTTTCTTCGTTAAGATATTAATTAAATTGTTCTTAATCGAAATAATTTTATTATAAAAATCCCAGACACACAAAACAATTTTAACTGGTACTTAAAACTTTTAATTAATTTTAGCACCAAACACTATCTTTCTTTAAAATCCTATTATGTGATTGTTTATTTGTTATGTTAGGAGCACATAAGTAGTAGTATGTAAATGATAATCTAAATTACATGTCGGAGTCATCATTTACAATTTTGTGTTTCTTATGAACCCATTTCAACAAAAAATTTTAGTATTTTAAATGAATTAATTCAAAATGATATTGTGTTTAACAATAATTAAAAAATATAAATGCATAGCTGAAAAGGGTGAATCAGTAGCTAGATTTATTTTAAGTCGGTATATAATCTACAGAGACGGCTTATACGGACTATATTATGGAATACAAAATAGTGTAAGTTTACAAAATTTTCAAAGAAATAATAATATTAAATTAATTATTTATGTAGAATAAAAGATGATAGTTTCAGAATAAAAATAATCTGGTTATGTCAAAAGAAAACACAGAACTTTATTTTAATCATTATATCAATAATTTCAATCATTATACGCGATAGAAGTAATATTGTTTTCAATAATGCGAAAAATTAGCTTTATTTTAAGTCGGTATAATCTGTAGAGATGTCTTATGCGGACTGCATTATTGAATACAAATGAGTATACATTTACAAAATTTTCAGAGAAATTATTTGCGTAGAGTAAAAGATACTAATTTAAGAAAAAAAATCTCGCAATGTCAATAAAAAAAAACACAAAATTTTACAGAAACTAAAAATATCCGTGTTTATAATTATAAAACAAAATCATGCCAATTGTGTATCAGGATTTAAATAAATAATAAAATTTTTATTTCTTATAATTTCAATTTTATTAATCTGTATTCAATACGCAAGTTAATAATCATTAATACGCAATAAAAGTAAAGTTATTCTCAATTAGCATTGCTTTAACTTCGAATTATGGAAAAAATTCGAACTCTTAAAAATACAATAACTGTAATATTTATTTACTATAAAATATAGATTAATTAAATACAAAAAATAATGGCAATTGGTGGTGGGTTTTTTAAAAAAGATAAAACTTTTTTTGTACGAAAAATATACATTGGAATAAAAAAATTTCGAAACACTGAAAAATACATTTCATTTTAAAATAATATGTTTTAAACAAATACGCAATATCATATATTTATTGTTATTTAATAACACGGATAAGGCTGTTATATACATATAATTTTAATGTTCATAAACTCTTAAACTTTATTTAGATTCTTGATAACTTGGTTCTCACCCGAAAATACTAGTAATCTAGTAATACTAGTAAACTTGCAATTTTATGAAAAATAAGAACTTGAATTAGCATTTGTTACTCTAATGAGAAGAATACGTTTTACATACAATTATTTTCTCGATTCTTACACACGATGATACGCTATATATGCTTGAACTGTTTTCTTTCAATGCTTATAATTGATATAATATCACTTGGATCTTAATCATATGAATGGAAGTGTTTATTTTATTTATGACACCCTCCGGCATAAAGTTTCTCAAATGAGATATAATTACTTACTTAAGTAATTTTTCGAATAAATATATGTAATATTATTATTAAATGCCAAAAAAAATTAAATATTGAATATTTTAATTTAAATGACTTTTCTTCTCAATAATATAACATTTTTAGCCAAATTGTTCATAAACTATTAAGTGCTTTAATGTTTCTATTTAATAAATTATTTTTCCTTTTGAAAAACTAAGATAAACAACATATATTAAGATAAATAAGATATGCAACATAAATTAACTCAAAAATTTCAGAATATCTAAAATGATGTTTTTTACTTCAAAATAAATTTCCTTTATTTATTTTATTTAACACTGCAATACACACCCTACTAAAAAAAACTTATTTTTAGCAGAATTAAAATTTTTGTTTGTTATGGCTCCAAGTCTTTTTCCCCTGCTGCGCACGGTTACATTGAATGATAGGATTATTTTTTTATTTCTCAATTATTTCGGTATAATTGCTTCAATTATTTTCATTATTTATTAAGAAAGTCTTTCTAACTGCTTTTTTCTCGAAGACCTTTTTAGCTATATGAAGCACTTTATACTCTTGAAATTGATTAATATAATCTTTTTATCTTAAAAACTGGCACACCGCTGTTTTGGGCGTGCAATTTAACATTACATTTTGTCTTTTGCATTTGTCTTTTTTCGGCAAAAACTATAATATTTAAGAAACTTGAAATTACTAAGGCGTAAGAAAAAATGTACATGGATCATGATGAGCTAAAAAAAAATAAAGTTCTGCTAATAGTTCAATAATTCTTAGCAATTAAACTTTATGAAAAAATACCATATGAGGCACTATACAGAAAAACGGAATGCAATTATGTAGTTGAACTTTGACATGCTAAAACGCCCACATTTCTTTACAAACTTAAATTGAGTTGTTTTCTTCAAATTTTTGAATTCTAATTTGATGAGTTTGCGAGTTTTTTGTCATTTTTTTTTTGCTGTATGTTATATTTCGCTTTGCTGCTGAGTATCTATAGGACTTAGAAATTTGAAATTATTAAGGTGAATAGAAAAAATGAACAGTTTGTAGAAATAAGAAAAATTCCAATTCGGTTATCAGTTAGAGTTATAACAACTGTTAAGTTGTTTGTACAAAAAACATGTTAAGTGATCATTGAAACGCATCCACAGAGTTGAAAATTGACTGGCTGATAGGATCATTTTAAATTCTGAAAATAAGGAAAGTTTTCTTAAATCTTATTTGCTCGAAGGTTATTACAAAGTTAAATATTTTTAACAATATGTTTTTTAAATAATAATAATTTATTCCTTTTTGTAGAAAAATGGATCCTTCTAACGGTTTTTATTTTATAAATTAGAGCTTAATGTTTTGTCAAAAGCAAAAAATTAATGAATGAATAAAAAATAGGAAAGAGATTTATGTCGAAAGTATAAAAAATGAAGGGAGATAAAAATTAGAATTCTTACATAATGTAAGGTTATTGTTATATGTATATTATCAATAAGTAAAATGACTTTTCATTCATTATTTCTTATTGCGTCGCGTATTCTGTATTTCTAAATTTAATTTCTTTCTTCCTAAGTTCAGTTGATTTTTTTCTAGTTATCCTTCATTTCGTAACGAATAATATATTAATAAAATGCGTTTACATAAAATTATATATAATTATATATGTTTTAACAAAATTATCGTCTTATTGACTTTTAAGAAAAATACTTGTAAGAAGATAAAGGAGAAATGACTGTGTATGTGGTTGAAAGTTGATTCTATAAAGAAAATGAACTTGCTCAGGGAAATGAATGAAAAATTCCACAGCACGGCCCACCTTTACTGTGTAATAACTCTCGGGGACAATCGATTTCCCATGTCTTTGATTTGACAAATCTTAGTAATCTCCACAATGCAGTAAATGGCAATTGGATGGAATATTTTGTAAAATATAGATATAAACCAGTCCTTTTCTATGATCTTCATGATTAAATAATTAACTTTACATAAGACTACTAACTTTATGTTGTGCATTTCAATGTAGAGTGTTGTGAAATGTAAAAATGTATTTTTGAGAAACGTTGACTTAGGGGATAGAGCGTTCACCTTCAAATGAGGCGATCGAGTGACTGTTTGATACGAATTCTGCTCCCGTCTCTCACCGATAACAGTGCAGACGTAAAAAGTATCCTTAGTGGTTGGTGGATCACGAGTTAGAATCCCCTTTCTTTGGGCTGACCATGGAGGATTTTCATTACTTTCCTCATCATGTATTGCAAAAGCGGGGTAGTTTCATCAAAATTTTTTAAGGCTAGTTTGAGCAGATGCTTGATACAGCAGTTTCCTTGTCTTCTGGGTTGGTTTCAAAATTACACGGCTATGTAGATGAACATTGTTAGTTGTAAATGTTGAATCGGGTCGGCTGTTTTACATTGGTCATAAAATAAATTGAAATATGTATTTCTCACTGTAAATATTCCTAAAATTTTATTTATATTTTATAATTTTTTTACCATATCTAATTAATATTTATTAATTGTAAACATTGTTAGTTGTAAACATTGAATCGGGTCGGCTGTTTTACACTGATTATAAAATAAATTAAATATGTATTTTTTCACTGCAAATATTCATAAAATTTTATTTATATTTTATAAATAAATTTTTTAACTATGTCTAATTAACATTTATTAGCACGCAAGTTTTAGTTAACTCCTTTTTAACTTAAAAAGTTATTATTTTTGCTTTTACGGCTATAAATGCTTGTCCCATAGCTTGACGTGCAACTCTTTGATAACAAAATGAAGCTTACGTACTCCCGGATTAAAAGTACTTTAAATAAAGATAATTATATTGCAATCTTTGAGAAATATCAATTATATCAGTTTCCGTTCCGAAATATAATTTGAAAGAAAGTTGGCTGCATTTTTTATTGCAGTTTATTGTAAAAAGGCGAATGCTTTATTGGCAGAAGATAACTATTTAAAGTGTCGCTTATTAGCTTTCATCTTTCCTTCATCAGATACTATAAATGCGGAGGGAAGTGAATGTCAATCCTTGCTCATAATCATAATGCAAAACACTTTACCCTCCACTTTCTATCCACAAAATCGCTTTTGGGTCGGCAGCGGAGTTTGAATAATGCCTTTTCCGCGGCTTCAGATAATGAAGCGCTTCTCAAATTCTGGAGAATACTTTGTTCTCTCTTGATTTCCATCTTGGAATTTGCAAAGCTCGACTGAATAATTGGGAAAGTTACGTGATTATGGTTGGGCCAGTGAAAAATGGCTGCGTTGCGATTTTACAGTCGACTGAAGGGATTTAACAAATATCCATACTACTGAAATATTTCGAAAAATTAATTCGAAAATAATATATATTATAATATATGGTTAGAAAGTTCCTAAAAATTTTATTTCAAAATTATTTTTTGATCTTTATTTTATATATTGATAAGATTTATTAAGGGCAATTTCTTTTTTTCTTATGATGGTACATATGTAAAGTTGCTGAAATGGATTGAGTAGTTGGTGAGCGTTATAATGGTGTGTTCAATAAAATCGGATGACGCTGCAAATTCAAGCCTAGTAAAGTTAATGAACTGTTTATGACTCTAAAATATTTCCCGCTATTAAATGAAAAATAGATTTTATTGAAATATATATTAAATATTTTGTAAAATGTAGCTTTACTTTAGAGTTGAGAGAAGTAATTTTCAATTTAGTTCAAATTTCCATTCCTGAATTCAGTTCCCATCTTATGACTACAAGATATTAGGATGTAATACAGTATTAAGGTTCTCATTTTAAGTTCATTATCATAGTGAACTCAAATCTAGAATTTTGGAGTTTACTCTATGTTTTAGTATTTTCGGCATCAACCTATAGATATATTTTAATTATAATTATTTTAATTCGTAATCAAAAAATTTATACTAAGGAAAAAAGTGTGGTCAAAACACAATCAAAATATGGTGAACTTTACCATGTTTTTGACTCTATAAGAACACCATAAATCTCGAAAATTTTGTAATTTTTACCAAAGCGCTTTGGTCATGATTTTAGTAAATTTAAGATTAATATATGGTTTTATAACGTGCAATAAAATGTGATTATTCTATCATGACACTGAAGAGAATGGGATAAAACCAATTATCCGACTAAATTTACCTTTCATTTTCGTATTGTTTACTAAATATGTAATAATAAGGACTATAATTTTGAAAACCAGTATTTCCGTTAAACCGTTACCATGTGAACTGAAAAATTCCCAAATGAATTGTTTAAATACAATAAATTTTGGTTTGATTGCCATATTTATTATTTTTTACCAGAATAATCCGTACCACAAAGTACGTTAATTCTACTAGAAATTGTTTTCCGTGTACGTATGGGATACAATATCACATTTACTAAATTTTCCTCAAACTAAAAACTAAAAAATTGCTTTGAAATTCCTTGTTTTAGGCCAAATTCTGGTAACTGTTAAAGTTTTATACGAAAGAAAACATCGAATATAATTTTGAAATTTTCTGACATGGCGTTTGAAAAGCTCACAATTACAATTATCTACCAGGCCCAATTTTATATTTGATTCTACTTTTAATATGACTTACTATGTTAGTCATTCTAATTAGTACTAAGTTACACTAACATGGTATGTTAACTTACTATGTTAGTGTTATTGCTTAATAGTGTTTCATAATATGACTTTCAATTGTTGTTTTTTTGTTTTCATTAAGAAAGGATACATTATTTACGGAACCTTTGAACTATACTTTTATTGCATCATAATAATTCTGTTTAAAATTATGACTTTTAAAATTTATATTATGAGTTAACTGCTTAATGAGATAATAGTTTTGAGAGAACGAATTCAGAAAGAAAGAACTAAGAACATTTTAATGAAAAGAAATGGCTCGTAGACTGAGTAAAATTGATAAAATTAAGAAAATCTTTGAAAAAATAAAATTAATAAAACAATTATAAAAAAATGAGCATCTTTTTATAATATTTCGATATTAGCAGACACATCAGTAAATCTGGCATCATTTAGAGAAGAAAATTTAACTTTGAGTTATATAGAATCTAAAGAGACCCGGACATTAAAAGAAATTTAAAACTTAATCGGAAAAACACGGAGGTTAATATATTAAGAATATGTGTTGATTCCACGTTCAGCAAATCTTCTTTATAAATCATTTATAAACAAGAAAAGTGGAAAATCTATTATAAGGCTGATGGAGTAAGTTCCTCACTAATGTGAACTGACAGGAACTGGCACTCGAGTACATGAACTGGCTCTGAAATGGAAAGCATTGGCCCACCTTGAGATGTCTGACGCATTATCATGATGAAAGTACAAATATTTGGACGGAAGTCAAATACCAAATATTTTATATTCATATGAAATATAGATAGTTTCTTTATACAAGCAAACAATTAAATATTGACAGCATTAGTAAACAGAAAATGTATCAATAAATCTATCATCGCTTAATACTTCCTAAATTAGATATTTAATTAATTATTAAAATTAATTCAAATGTATTTCGCTGATACTCAACTAAATTTTCCTTTTCTTGCCAATAGTAGCTAGCATATTTTTAGATGTCTATTCAATTACTTGTTGCTTACAACGTGTATATAAATTTGGCGGTTGTTGTTCTTGCTGGTTGAAGTCTTTTATTTTTATCTCCCCAAAAACGATCTCAGGAGGTTTCTCAGACTAGAGCAGAAAAAGTGGAAAAAAATAAAAGCCAGAATCAATAGCAGTTAAGAAAACCAAGCATGATTTTTTCTTCTCTTTTTGCTTCAAGCAGTTTTCTCAATCCGTCTCTCTATAATCCCTTATCTCATTGGACAGGGCAGCAAGAAGGAAAAAAAAAACTACGTTCCAAGGTTTGCGTTAAATTGAAGCTTTATAGCGTCCTAGCTATCAAGATCATAGACTTTCCAACTATTCTCAGTCTTTTTGGAATTATCCGCCTGATTCTAATCTCTTGCGTGTCATTCAATCGCTTAAATCTGGCAGATGCGATCTGGAAAAAAAATATTTTGAAAGATTCGAAAATAATTAATTATTCGTTATCGTTACGAACAAATATATTTTAACAATACCACTGTTGTTTAAAAAAAAGGATTTGCTCGATTGTTAATGAGCATCCCTCTTTTGTTTGACGCTGACGTATTAAGTGTTTATTCGTGATTTTATCGTGATTTTGTTACAGAATATAATTTATTTAAAATCATGAAATTTACAACATAAAAATTGTATTGCTTTCATGTAATTATTGAATTAGCTAGAATTTTTTCTTCAATGTTCCTTAACAGTATTCTAATAATGCGATGTCAAAAACAGAGTATTTGTATTTTAAAAACTAAAACTATAATGTAGAAAAGGCATTTTAATGCATTACGAAAATTATGTTAAATCGAAGCTTAATAGCGTACTATCTATCCTCGCTATAATAGACTGCTCCAACTATTCTGTCTTTTTGAAAATATGGGTGAAATTCTTATAGCTTACGTGCTTTTTAGTTGTTTAAATTTTACTGGACTGGATCAGGGTGATGTCTTAAACTAGCTGGTATTTTGAAACATTTTAATACAATTAATTAATCTTATCGATGAGAAAAAATATACTTTTAAATTACCGTTTTTGTTTAAAAACTTGTTTGTTCAATTACTGTTTAACTCACTCATTCATCACACCCTAGTGCTATACCTATAAGAGTTTGTTGTTGAGAAACACTTAAAATTGTGTAAAGTATACTTTATTTAAAGTTCATGCTGAATTGAGAATTCATACACACTTTAAAAGGATGTAGTAATTGATAAAGCTTTCACCAAGCTCAAATATATTTACTCTATTCACAATTGGAAATCTCCAAGTGACGTCATCCTGGAACTTGCCGACTCAGAAGACAGTCAGGTTCAATACACATGCATGGTGTTGCTAACAGGTATTCAATTAAATCTGTTTTAAATCACATGGTTTGGTATAATCACTTCACTCCTTCTTGAGTTGTAAGTATCCAAATTATTTTCGCAAATTTTAGTGTATGCTATGAAATCGTCAGATGACAGCAGCAGATTGTTTATAATTGGATACCTACATTTTAATAAGAAAAAGAACACCCATACCCGCACATGTGACCTATGACGTCAGTACCAGCTAACTTTCATCAGCAAAATGGCGTCTTAAGATAGAGCTCTACGTTTCGCTACGTAAGTTAGAATACTAATTAATGTCCAAACATAAATTCAAATCTTAATTGAAATAAATAAAACAGGAGGTAACCAAAATAAACATAACTACATTAATTCAAATTCAAATTGGAACAGCGCACAAGGCAGCTAAAACCAAATTCAAATCTTATAAACAAGTAATAATATAAATTTACTCAAAAAAATATATAAATATAATTAAAAGAAAATTAAATAAAGTTGTGTGTTTACAGAGCAGCACTTCATCAGGGGACACACTGTCTGTAAACACACAGGAGCCTTTCTGTTGTTAGTGGCAAAGCCAAAACTAACAGTGCCCCGAGGCCCCTAATGAAAATTCAAGCATAAAGAATAATAATAATAATAATTACCACATTAAATAAATATCTACCATAATAACATTCATGAAAAACTTTGTAATAAAATCACCTTTACTGAAACAAATATACAAAACATTTAAAAGACATCAAAAAAACCGCCCCCAAAGCACATAAAAACAGTTACAGTTAGTAAAAGTGAAGAAGAATTTCCTTATAAATTCCAAATCAGCTCAAAATTTATATTGTGCTGACACCTAGATAAAAAAACAAATTAAAGAGCAATAGAATCCAAGTGCCGCCATCTATCTAAAAAATCCCAACAATTTTGAAAAAGAAAACATATTCCCAATAAATTTTGTAAATGAAAACAAATTCCAAAAATTTCAAGATGAAAATCAAATTGTTCACCGTCTAGGCCTGCTTAGACGGGCTTCAATATCGGCCAAGTTAATAGAATTTGTTTAAAATGTCTTTAATCAAAACATCAAAATTATTAAAGTTGAAAGGAAATTTATTTTTCTTTAAACTTTTCTTTAATACCTCAATAGCCGTCAAAAAATCTATACGGTTATTACAAATGAATTTGAATCTCATTATTTGACCAAATACAATATTCTTGAAAATTTTATAGTAAAGGTTGGAATAAAAATGCGTAAGGTTAATAACATTAAAATTGAAATCCTTCCTTTTATCATAAACCCCAATGAGATTATTGTTATTAGAAATATTTATATCAAGATCTAGAAAAAAAGCACGAGAGTCTTGTGAATTAGTTTTAATTAAACTCAGTTCTTCAGGATAAATATTATTAATCAAGTCAAAATTACAACAATCGAAGATGATTAAATCATCAATAAACCTAAAACCTTTTAAAAAATTATTCTGTAAAAATTTATTCTCATAAAAGTGAAGGAAAATATTAGCGAATGCACTTGAATAACTATTACCCATAGAAATACCTTTAATTTGCCTGTAAAAACTAATACCGTTAAAAAGATAATTTTCAAAAATGTTGACATTGCATAAATTAATCCAGTCTTCCCTGTCAATACCTTCATTAATCAAATAATGTTACCTGTCAATACCTTCATTAATCAAATAATGTCTAATTAATGATCATTTATTAACATATTGACGAATTAACGATAAGTTAATTAAATACAGAGCCGCATCGTATACTGAATTAGTAGAAATATTATACTTTCTCTTCAACCTCTTTTACTTAACTTAGATTAAGATTTTGTGTATGTATTTTATTGTTACTGTGATGTATTTCTCTCCTGTAAACCTAGCAGCTTCAATTCATAACTTGTTTGTTTATGTTCCACAGGGCCCTGATCCTGGCTTTGTGTTAAGTCTCTGTGTAAATATATATAGTAAAAGAATCGAAATCTTTGAGAAATAACCCGTGTGAAGGAATTTAGAATGTGTCCCTACTAGATTACTGGAAATAGATTACTGTTGCTGTTGCTGATCTCGGAATCGTCTAGCATTGCTAGACGACTCCCATGAATCCGAACACCTCCAAAAAGTCCATGAAAAGACTGGAGTCTCGCAGGACCTCATCTTTATCGAACCCCAAACAAGTCAGAATGTGCGCAGGGGAGGCCATGTCTGTCGAACACCAATGACATTCAGGATAAGTTTTTTTGGCCCCGGTTGAAAGTAAGGGATCTAGTGTGGCCACTCAAGAAGCGTGAAAAGGCAGTTTGATGGGCTCTCGGTCTAAGATTGAAAGATTCTCCCGTTTTTTTTTTTGCAAAATGCCAAGAGTTCTTACGGTCTTGTTTAATTTCATTTTTGCCAGGGAAGAAATTTCACTAAAGGTAAGCTTCCCACAATGATCAGTGTCTTCTTCGGCTGCGGATTTGGCCAGGAAGTCAGCCCTATTCCCATCAACCCCAACATGTGAGGGAATCCCCTGAAAGTGTACGGAATGGTTGGATGAAAGCCTGTCAATTAGGTCTAAAATATCAAGGCTGGTCTGATCTCCAATTAGAGATATGCTGGATTGAGGCACGACTATCAGTCAATATCCAAATATCCTCAAAATGACCTAACAACTGAACTGTTGTTGGGATTTTTGATCTTGTATTCAATAGCACCCGTAGGAGTTGGAATATAAACTCCACTACCGGACATTCCTCCCTTATCTCTAATATCAAATAAATAAAATCATCATTAAATAAATAAAGCTCAGTATACTGAGTATTCGATTTCCTCTGACAACGAATATTGTTTTTAATTGTTTTTATCAAGCGGGATGATCAAAATAAGGCCTATGAACCTTACAATTTTCAGAGAATGCTGCTTCGATATATGAAGCAATATGAAACCAGTGCACAAAGAACATTAAAAAAAGCGTTTTAGCAATGTTCTACCGATCAAAAACAAAAAAAAACTATATAAATTTCAATATATTTATGAAACATTCTATCTTCAGCATATTTATTCCAAAAAATAATTTTATTGCTCTAAAGGTTCTTTACAAGATCTTTCATTTATATGTGTCAGAAAGGCGAAATACTTCTAGCCTTGATTCTTTTATTTTCACCTGACACTAATATAATTCTGATATAAAGTAAATATAAAACAACTAAAAAAGACAAATCCTGTTACAAAGAGTGAGAATAAACTAGTACGTCCTAGTTCTAATTTGTAAGCTTTCAAAGACAAACGAATTGTTTGAAAGAAACAAAATTTTAAAGATTTTAAAGATGTATTTATAATATTTAAGAACACGCTTAGTGATCTTTTTTAGTAAGTTGAAAAAAAAAACAATTATTTTTTTCGTAGGAGTTTATTTATTTTGTGGAAATTTGACATACATTTTTACAAGACATTTCGGTTTTTAAATAGTATTAAATTGAATAACTATTTTTAATATCAAATAGACAGTATGAATGAATGCAAAGGAACGGGAAAAATAATTAGTGTGCATTAAAAATTTCTTAAGGATACCAATTATGAAAAACTAGAATCTAAATTTTTCCAAAAGTAATTGCTGTTCTGATAAATTTTAAGTTAGGAATTTGAAGTTCTGAAGTTAGCTAAAAGAATTTTAAGAGCTTCAACTAATGCAATTAGTTGAAGCTCTTATGGCCTTTTATGGTAGTATTTCCTAAATCATTATGTAAGTGGAAATGATGGATTAATCATTTTTCCGATAAGAACTCCATTTAACTATTTCATAAAATTTTAAGGAGCCATCGATGACTGCAAATATTTTAATTAATTTTGTGGACAGAAGTATATAAACTATCTTCATGATTAATTGATTTAATGATTTTTACTTTTAATAGGTTTAACGCAGGCTTATAAATCTTATTTTGTTAACGTTTAAAGTTTATTATGTACACCTTATTTAAAAAAGTCATAAATTAGCAATTGATGGGATGATTAGCAAAAAAGCATTTTGAGTTTACAGGTTAGGATATGGCAACTTAGTATTTTTTAAAATACAAAATTTTTAATGAAACGTTTAACAGAGTTTAGGTAAACAGTTAACAGTTGAGTTAACAGTTAACATTATTTATATTTACTTTTACTTCATATATATATATATATGTTACGATATGAACGAAAATTTACCAGATCAATTGCTTAAGAAACCGTATAATTTCCTTTACCTCGGAATTATATTTATGTCTTCTTTTTTTTTTAACTATGAATGTCATTTGAATACAGGACCAAAATTTTACCGGAATATTTTTTCTCTATTTTTCTATTAATATTTTTTCCTTTTTTTCGTGTTTTCTTTTATTGAGCATATCGCCAATACTTAAAAACTTATTAGAGTTTGATATTTGAGTACGATAATAAGTAGTGTGTGATACTTATTAATGAAGTAGAACAGGTTCTGATTAACTGAGGAAGAAAATTTCAAAAAATTTCCAAGTTTTTTAAAAAAGATCGTCAATGCTTCTATTACAACTGAGTTTATTTTTTCTATATAACATATAAGCAAGGATCTATCTTTGCATTTTAAACGAAAAAGAATGTTTTGCAAAAGAATCGTTAAAAGAACATAAAATCCCCGATAATTCATGGTATACACAGATTTCTCCTAATCGTTACAAAACATTTTTACTCAAAATTTCTAAAACTGACTTCTAAAATTTTTTTCAATCCTTCTGACAAAGTTTTCCAAGCATTAATACAATTTATATTTGGTGGATAAATTTTTAGAACGTCTACTTCCATGTAGAATGCCCGATATACAGGATAAGTCTGAACTAGACGGCAAAACTTTCTTGGGTGATAGAGCGAATTTACACAAGCAATACTCATTATGGAATGTATGATCGGAAAGAAAACATTGAAATATAAAAATACAATATTTCAACTAGTGCATTCTAAGAACTTACCCAAGCATGGGAAAATAACTTCAGAATACTTTTTATTCAAGGGAATGTGATATGCAGGCTTCAGAACTGGCATATAGAGTGACGTACAATGCAAAAAAAAAAAAAAAAAAAAAAAAAAAAAAAAAAAAAAANAAAAAAAAAAAAAAAAGGAAACACTTTTGAACTTTTTACAGATGATCGGACCTCAAATATGTTAATTAATTAGTGCAGACGGTATTTTAAATTACGAAATCAGACACAATGATGTATTTTCTCTGAATAAACATAAGTTTTATTAACGGAATCAGATTTATGATCCCCAAAATATAAAGGGTGGTCGCAGTTTAGGAAATATGGCCCCCAGAGTTTGGTCAGGAAAGCTATCCGAAGTTTGGGTCCCTTAATGTTAATTTTACTTTTTATGTATTTCGCCATATCTCAAGAATTTCTTAAGAGAATTGAAAAATATTTGAACATAATTATAAAATTCATTTATTCAGAGATAACTCCATCTAAATATTTAATTTTAGTAACTACATATTATTTTTTTATAATTTAATTTAATAATAGTCGAAAAAAATGTAATTTGTAAGGTATAAAATTTTTGTTATGTAATTTTACAAGTCGAAAGTATGTAATTTTGCATGGCGAAATACAAAACATAAGCAAAATCGGATGAGCAGTCCCTGAGAAATCAAATTTCAAATGCAATATTTCAAAATTCGATTTCTTAGGTAATTTTCGGCTGATTTCGCTCGAATTTTGTACTTAATTATGCAAAATTATATACTTTAAAATGATGTAAAAAAGTTACACCTTGTAATTAAAAAATTTGACTATAAAACAATAAAAATAATTAGAATAATGAAAACCACGAAGAGTTAAAAAACAAAATATTTTTGTATGAAATAATTTTCGGAGAATAAAATTTTATAATTGTGTGTAGAAAATTTTCAATTCACTTAAAACGTTCACGAGATATGGCAAAATATGCAAAAAGTAAAATTATCATTAAGGGTTTCAAACTTTGAATCACTCCTCTGACCAAACCATATTTCCCAGACTGCGGATTTCAGAGGTCAAAAATCTGAATCCTTTGAAAAAAAGGTATGTTGTTTCAGGAAAAGTAGGTTTTTGCGCATGATTTTATAACTTAAAATATCGTATGCACTAATTAATTAGCAAATTTGAGGTCACCCTCCCGAATCATTAAGATAGAGTCCAAGAACGTGAAGATCTGACCATTCGATCACAAATTATTCCGGGTAGTCCGTTTTTTTTCGCACTGAACATCTATTATTTGCCAATGAATAAAAAGTTTTCTGAATCATTTATCCAACCAATTAAAGATACAGTTATTTCATTTGAAGTAAATAAAAATTTTGTTTTCGTATTTTGTTTAATACATGCTTTAATTAGATTTTGAATTTCGTTAGAATAAGTCGCTTCTTGATAAATATCTTGGACTACTTCACTTTATTTCAGCAAAATGTTCAGAGATCAAGCAGGATCAAAACGATTTATAAAATGTGATAATTATGGATTAATTTCTTCTTCTTCTTTGTTGAAAAAAAACTGAAGTACAAATAAATATTATGAACATAAACGCAATTTTCCACGGTATTTATTCATAACAATGAAGTGGCTTCTGTTATATTTGTCGCCGAATTATTTTTTCATTATTAGAAATAGTTTTGATGTAGCAAAATAAGCTTTTTTTAAATAATACAAAAGTTTCGGACGTGCAAGTTTGGTGATATATTTTAGTTATGTTACAAGAATATCATTGTAATTTAAAAAACACCATTTTGTTAACTTTTGAAAAACAATATATGTATCTGAGAAGATTAGCTTCTCATGAGTTCTAGAATTGCGCTTTTAAATACTCCCTGCTCTGATTTGCTTCTCTTTGCTACCACGGTTTTTCTAGCCTTGTTTTGTAATTTTATTTAATTTTGCATTTTCTTGCCGACAACTTTGAGTTTTCTTTTTCAAATACGTTTATTTTCTTCATTCATGTTGTCTTGAGAAAGGCGATCTTCTTTAGAAATCACATAACATATCGAATTTTTCCACCGTTATAAATTGTTAAGCAGGTGAAGTTTTTTTTTCTTCTTTTTTTCCTAAATTGTCAAATGATATTCCATCTCTTTTTGTTTACATGATTTCTTTAGTTGTATATGCTTAATGAATTTGTTTGACTAAACGTTACGTACAATGTTAAAGAAAACGTAAACAATGGTATACAATTTCAGAAAAATTAGTTAAAAGTTCAACCATAATGCATGCAATTTAAACCATAATATCTAGCAAAAATTCGGCAACTCCGATTAATTTAGTAACAGAATCATGTTTCTATACAATTCGGACCACAATGTTGGACCTCATTGGGTGAATCATCCATAATATCCATTTCAATGTAAAATACATTTTCACCGTCAAATATTGTATCGTAACTTTTACAGTAGTATTGATTTAATAAGAATGATAAATTTATTTTACTGTAGTTGAAACTGCAAACATTACGGTATATCAGATTCTTTGTTCCGCAGCATGTTCCAGCAAAAATGGATTTTACCGTTAAAAAAAGTACCAGCATACTTAGCGCATATACTTTTCACCATAATTTGACCTGCAATTGTTACAGTGCATGATATCTTTCCCGTTGAATCAATTTAGTGAAAATGTAGTTTGACTAGCAATATTCTTATGAGCAACAAATGCAAATTATATTACGATCCAATGAATTGCAAATTTTTAACTGTATACTTTAATTAATACTTAAATTATTTGTCTATATATCGATTCAATGCTTTGTTTTAAGAATTTAAAATTAAATTTTGTTTGTTAAATATGTTTGTCTAATATTACAATAAAGTTGAATGTTTGAATTCTGTCAAAAATTTATTAAGAAATTTATTCTAATATTTTGTTTTGACTTAACTATTAAATTCAAATATTTCACGATACATGCTTCGATGATGTTATCTTATATGATCAAACAAAATACATTTATGAACATATTCGGCGCGTTTCTGTCTTAATGACTTATCTACAACGACAGCTTACGCATTTATACGTTTTTTAAGTTTTAAGAGAGAATAACTTGAGCACTGATGCATTATCAAAACTGCACATAAAGGCTTCCAATTGCACATATAAAAATGATAAGATTTCATCAAACATGAAATATGAAATTTTCAAACGTGAAATATTATATTCAAGTACTAACCACTGAGATTTAGCAAGCGAAAAATAAAAGGAAAAAACTAAGGTTAAAAATAGGTTAAAAAAATTTTTTAAGCTAATTTTTTTGTAAAAACCTTTGAGAAACTCGTTAAAATCATTTCAAAATTCATCTTTAAAAAATATAAAAACTCTGTTTACTCAAGATTATAAGGTTTAAAATGCTTGATTGTAAAATAAATAAAAACAAAAAATTTATTTTTTTTAAACTTCAAAATATATAATAACCCCTAAAACTATTTAAGAAAGGGTATTTAGAATATCTCTATTTTTTTTTAAAAGAAAATAAGCAAAATATCTTTGCTTCTTAATCTTTTCAGTATATTTAGAACGTGGAAGAATAAACGATGTATTTCCCAAAGGTGATTAAAAGTACTTAGTTTAAAAAATTGTTGAGGCAATTTTTTTAGAACAAAAAAAACGTAATGTTCATGATCCTTTAAGAACGTTGCAACTATGCAAGGTTAACAGATACACAGTAAAAGAATTTAAATAATATAAAAGACTTTAAAAGTCTTGATTGTGCATTTTTTGGATTGTTTAGAAAGAAAATAATACTAGTTTTAAACTACTGTGAGAAAAAAAATAATTTGCCCATTAAAAATCGAAACAAATTTCACTTTATTTTTTTCATCGCATTTTTACTCACGCCGTAATTAAAACTCGCTCATTAAAGAATAAAAAAAGTAGTTTTTATAAAATCCGTTAATTTTTGGAGAGTTTACCGTGGTCTTAATTTAAACAGTTAGTTATAATTATAGCAATGTATTTTTTTCGTTGGTTAGATTATCTTTAAATTCAATGTTTAAAGTTTTCGACTATTTCTGAAACATTTTAAGCATGAGTTTGTACTTTTTATGGAACAATTTCTAAATTCAGTATTTTTGTAGCATTTGGAGTATGTATTTGTTGCGTTACTAAAATGAAAAAATATTCTTAAATGCGTTTTTAAGATAGGTAATAAAAATTAGACTGAAAAACATTTAAGTAAGATCAGTATGCAATCAAATTCTTGGAATTTCTAACATTTTGTTTACTTTTGTTTTCTTATTATTTAGTTTTTGTGAATTCATTTCTTTAATTTGTAAGAAACTATTGCTTTATTTATTTTTGTATAATATACTTAATCTTAAATGGGAATTGAATTTAATGCTTAGCGTAATATTCATGCAACTGAATATTTCATAAATTTCCATTCTTTTTAAAACTTCAAACACTTTATTTGAATATCCCTGGCAAACGCCCTTGAACATTAATTGTTATACTTAGAAAGTGCATTTAAGTTCATTTTCATGACGGAGTTTTCGCTTTTACATAATTTAATTTGATTCATACGTTCACGGCTGAGAAATTTCATGTCTGCAAATTTACGGAATTACAAGGCATTTTCTCTGTATGTGATATGATTTTTTTTTGTTTTCAAATTTTGTTATGTGATATGATTCATTTTTGTTTTCAAAAAAAGAGGTCCTAAAATTATGTGCAATTTGAACAATGTAAAAATAATTGAGTCGAATTCTCCTGTCTTAACAACACCTTTATTAATCTTTTTACTTGTTGCTTTATCGATATTCATGTTTACATTTTAATGAATACTTATTTATAACTTTTACTTGATTCTTTAATTATAATTTAAAAAATATTTACTAAAAAAATTTCAATTATAACTATAAAATTATTTTTTATAAATAAATATTTTCTACTATAGGTTTTAAAGAGTTTTGAGGAAAGAAACAGCTATAAAATAAAATTAATTAAAATATATGTATATATTGAAAAAAACGTATTCTTATAATTATCCAGCAATTAAAATAAACGTTATTCTAAATTTTTTTCTAAAGTTAACTAAAGATTTGCAAGTGAGTAAAATACTTTTAAAGATTGTTTCCATCAATTCATTTTTATATTTTATAACATTCAATACTTATGTTATTATTTAATAACTCATACGACTTTATGAGTTTAAGATTTAGATTATTTTTATACATTAAAATAATTTTTCTGAAAAAATTAATTCAATAAAGAATGAAAATCTAAATTTCGTTAGGTATTAAAACTTTTAACTTATCCTGTAAATAAAATAATTTTACATTGCTGTAAATTTTCTACCAGTTTCACGCGTTTAATTTTAATATTTTTTAAAAAGGATTTCGTTTTAAAAAGTAGTTTGTTTCAAATAATGAATTTGCTTAAGGGAAACAAAAATGAATGCCGAAAAATATTTCTTGAAAAAAAAATTATTGCTTGAATATGAACAAATCTTGTATTATATAAAATCTATAATTTGGAAATTAAGGAAGCTTAGAAAACACTTTTAAGCGTGATTTGCTAAGTAATATTAAAAAAAATTAAATTGGAGTCTATATATTGGAATGTTACAATAGACTTATGATACAATAGAGTATTACAATAGAATGTTACAATAGAATAGATATTCTTGGAATTTCATCAAGGAATGAATAATAGAGCCCCCAACCAACTACTAACACTGTTAAATTTAGGGTTGAAATTGAAAAAAAAAGGCATTTTAGAACCAAAAGGTACACTAAAAGGAATATAGTCAGAAATACCAGACTTAGGCAAATTTTATCGTGAACCGTAATTCTGAGAAGCTCTTTGGTAATGATTTTGTTAAAATTAAGAATATAATATAATTTTCTAATATGTGATAAAATTTGGTATTTTTATCATGATTTAGATCATCTCATAAAAACCATTTATTCAGGTAAATTTACTTTTCCATCTTATACTTTTTACTATCAGTGTATAATACATTTATGTAAGAATAAGAACTATAATTTTAAAGACCCGAATTTCTTGTAAACTGTTGCCATATGGACGGAAAAAAATACTAATTTGATGGTCCAAATACCGTATATCTTGGATCTTAAATCATTAGAATCGTTTTTATTTATTTGTCTGCAGAAATGTCCTTACTATAGAACACAGTAAAAAAAATTTCTCCATGCATAAAAAAACAAATTGTTATAAATATGGGAATATTTCCAATATTTCAATATTCTGACATTTTTTTTATTGTATTAATATGTAGATAATAATGGAATTTAAATTTTTTGTAATGCGGCTTATTATACTTATTATAACTACATTATATTTGATCACACAAAAGTTATTTTCTGCTAACACTTTCATAATTGTTCATATTTTTTGTGAAATCAGTAGCAAGCAAAAATTTTTATCTGGATAGTTTCGTTAGAACTAAAATTTTATGCCCTGTATTAATACCAACTTACTTAGCCTTTCTTTTAATAATATTTTAAAGCTTTTTGGACGAAAAGTAAGTTGTGACAAGGACCTTCGGATTCTTTTTTGCGGGTATCACACTACATATCTTTGAAAAAGTGCATACACCATTAAATACAGCAATGAAGTCCTTTTTACACGCGTTTTTGGTAAAAATGTTCAGAATGGAAATAACAGTCGACTTCTTTCTATTGATAAAAAATGGGAGCTATTTTCAAGACTTGCTAGACGTGAATTAGCAGAAGCAAAAGTGATTTCGAAAATAAAAAGTAAAGTTTCTAACGAAAAATGGAAAATAAGGGTACGAAACAAAATTGGAAAATCCTTAGTAGCCGGTAGAGGAAAAATAAAGATGAGAAAACAGAACATGAAAAACCACTGCAGCTGAGCAGGGCAATATCATAATGTCTTACTTCTAAGGTTTCTTAGGATTTTTCACTTAGTTAGTTTTATACTTCTCACAATATTCAGTCCCCACAATATTCAGTCCATTCAAAATTCGTCATATGATTCCAGCAGGGCACGAATCTATAAGATAAGATTCTATCAGGTAAGATAGTATCATGGCAATATTCTATTTGGGTAAGATTCTATAAAGGCAAGATTTTGTAAAAACAAGATTCCCTTTTTCGATAAAAATTTTGATGTAGCAAGATTCTCCTTTAAGCAAAATTTTAAACTAATCAATTTAATGTTTACGAAAACTTTTATTCACCCTTTATTTTGCCATACGAAATATTAACGGACTGCTAGCAATTTTGTTTGGCATAAAAAAAAATAGTGTGTCCTCTAAAACCAGAGTCAATACCGTTTAATTTTATTGATCTTTTTATTTTTATTATTTTTTTTTCTAAATGGCGGGCACTTGGAACCACATTGGCTCCATTGACCACAAAAAGTGCCAGAACTGCTAACTCTCTTTTTGTTACCCAGTGGGCACCTGTGGCGAAGCCTCGGCGGTGGAGCAGCGTCGCCCACGTCACACTACCGCAATCCGTTTATAAGGCGGGTCTCATTCACACATTCCCACACAAAGGAGAAAGGACAAAGAATACAGATAGCGAGAAAGAAACATCCATGCCCAGAGCAGAATTCGAACCCGCAGTCACTGGCTCCGCAGTCAGGCACGCTAACCGCTAATCCATCTGGCCTTATTAATCTTTTTTACTCTGATGATTGTGATTCTATGCTTATGGAAGATATTAATCGTGCTCTGTTTTTCAGGATACGATCATCATTGATGATTTTATATCACCTAAGTCGCGTATCAAATTTTTGAAATTCAATGCGTCTTGTTATGTTATCAGTAGTCGTTTTATAGCTCTTTGAGATTTAATTTTCAATTTAAATTTAGCATACTTTCCAGGAAAAAAAGCATTTTGAGGACACAACCTTCAATATAAGTTTGAAAGCAAATTTGCTACACAATACAACTGGCAGCCATCTTCTATAAATGAAAATAAACAGTGTTTACTGAAATATCAACTCTAATGCACGCACGATTGACACATCTTAAAATGAAATTTCTCAATTTATTCCCTCCAATTAAGTATCTTATCGACTGAAAACATAAGTGCCTTTTACTAAACCATGCTGAAGAGCGGTAAGATGGGGAAGTTTGTTTCAGGATAACAGGATAGACCTTCAGCAAACTATACTACTCCGTTAACTCAATAAAGGATGTTTATATTTGGCAATACATAACAATTAGGATCTTTGTCGTTTAGTGAGAACAAGGGAAATTTGACCCCCTTTTCACCTATCCACCTAAGGGAGGACTTTCTAATGAAGACAAAGACGACGTTTCTACATGTTCGACCAACATTTAGAGCCTAGTCCAATGTGTGGATTAGAAAGGATAGGAAGCATCTTCGACATTCATTTAGTCCAGCACCGATTCCAAGCTGCCCGCTTTTAGCATTGGTAATGTGTTGTAGCTTAGAATGAAGTTTTACGATGCAAGAGTTGTATGAAGTTGTTTTACGTGAAATAAATAAATCATAGAGCTCTACCCTCTCCTTTCTCTTGTTTGTAAGCTCGAGAAATAGTTCGGTTTAATCAGTAAATGATTAAGGGGTCCTGGGTAGAGTAAATATTTGTATATTCGGCTAATAAAGAAAATGTTAATCCGGTATTCGCTGGAAGCATCATTTTAAGTTTGATTTAATTCGAAAAATGAATAAAATATATTATGGGTTTTGAAATAGTGTTGTTTTTGATTAAATTTTTTTCCCTTTGATAACTTGCACTTGATATTTTGAAATAATTTATTTATAAAAACCTTGCGTAAGTGAATTTAAAGTTATACAAATTTCAATGTAAATGTATCTGAAGAGAGTTAATTTATTACATTATACAAAAGTTCTCATTTTCAAAAACGCTTTTTTTAATATTAAATGTTTATATTTTATATCACATGTATTAAATATATCTTTTCACTATCAAAAAATTAAGATTCAATGCTCAGAATCACCTATACTTGTTTTCATGAATAACATTTTTAAGAATATATAGTTTGCGCAAATTATTAAATATGTATGCAGTTACTTAAAATAATATTTTTGCAATTGTTGAATTAAATATGGTCTCACTAATGTTACGTTTTAGAAAGACATTTTTATAATTTTTAGAAAAAAAATACAATTTTATATCAAAAATAAATATGTTTTTTAATACCAACATGACTTAAAACACTTTAGTTAATAAAATATTGTCACAATATTAATAAAAATACATTTTAATTTCTTTGCATGTTAATTACATGATGGATTTTCTTCTAAGTATATTAATTAAAGCAGAAGAACAATATATTCGAAACAAATGAAAGTTGTTATAAATATACAGTGGCGTTGTTATAAATATACATACATTATGCGTGCCAAGATACAGAATATATGGATTTTATTATTTTAAGGATAAAAAAGAGGAATTAAAAATATATTGAGCAATACGTTCCCTTGTGTTATTTCTTAAAGCGCTTACAAATATTACTCATTGTGGCCATTATAAGTTTAAGCATGAATTCCATATTGGTCAGAATTAATTTTTTTTAAATGGATAATATGAGCAGAATAATGAATTCATTTTAAAATTATAGCCCATACTTTGGTGCTACATAGAATAAAGTGATTAGACATTTCAAACGAAGTATAAATCATGTATTGAAATGGGCATACAATAGTTACGGTTCTCTAGACAAGAAGCCATCGCATTGCCTAAACAACAAATTGTATCATAAAAGTAAATAGATGTACACGCGGAAAGGGATTTAACCAAATCAAAGCAGAAGAACAAGCTTTAAAAAGACCCTTTCCTTTTATTACCTTGTTCAAGCTTGTTGTTCAGTCCTGATTGGTTAAATCACTTGCATGTGTATATCTAGTTATTTTCTAGTGCCATTTGGTGTTTAGGCACTGAGAAGGGTTCTTGTCTTTAGTACCAAAACCATCCTATGCACAATTCGGTACTTCATTTGTGTTTTATTTACGCTGTTTTTCACTTTCATTCAAAAAAAAAAAACAATAATATTTTTTTTTCAGAAGAAAAAGCACTATAGCGCTCAAATTTGCAAAGTAACATTATTTTCAGTTGGATGAGAACAGTATGTTTTCTGATGTTTTTGGTTAAGTCTAGACATATGAAATGGCTGAATGCGGAAAAACGACCAAAATGGGACAATATGAAAATTATTTGAGACCAATTAGGTACATTTAATATTTTATTTCATAAATTTTTCTACAAAGAAGTTTTTTTTAAATGTTTTTAAATTATTTTATGCAAGTCTGTTTTGTTTTCCTCATTCACGTCGGCTTGGTTTTGTAATTGAGACGCTTGCACTTGAACACTCAACGAAAGCTGATTATTTCGTAATTAATTACTTAGCTGATGATGTTTATCTGTTATCAAGTATAACTTCCCTTTATCCCAACCATAACATACATTCAAATTTATTTTATTGTTTATTACGAAACTTTAAAGCAAATCTTTAATTTTCTTATCAAATACAAATATATAACAGTCTTATCAAACATATTTGCTCTATGCTTTATAATACTCAGTTTAGCAATAACTGAAGCATGCAATCTTTTAGGAAAGTAAAATGCAATATAATGGAATAATTTATAAATCCAAAAAGAAATCACTTTATTAAAAATAAAATATCTAGGATAAAAGTAGCAAAAAAAAATTACAGTTGAAACTTCTGGTCACCTACCTAAAACGTTGGAAATAAGAAATAAAATTAGATCCTCGCCTTCTTTTTTTTTACTTTTTTCGTTATCGATCTCATCGTAGTGTCTTGTTTTGTTTTACTTAGCTTTCTTGTTATATTTACCCTTCGTCCTCGAAGACCGTCAGAAGTTAAAGTACTTTCTTTTCTTAGAGACAAGTTGTATGAACAAAGACTATGAGGTAATGGCTCGCTTTAGAAAGAGAAAAACGTAGATAGTAAATATATATATGATAAGAATTTAAATATTTGAACTTCAAACGAGGTACTAAAAAAATGGGTGTATTCTAGTTTTTTAATATGTAGGCAATATTTATACACAAAATTTCGACACTTTATTATTAGTTAATAATAATAGTAAGCAAATCATTGATACAACAATTCGTTGCATGTTAGGACTGTTATTGATGCCAGGGTTTCAAAATTTGGTGATCAATGACATATTGTGGAAATAGAGTCAGCATTGTGGTCCAGCAGCTTTGACATCCCTGGCAAGTTGGTACCTAGTGCTCTGGATGGACTTCAAGTCATTCAAGTGACAACAAGGAATGGAATCTCATTTCCTTACTGTGAGAGCTCAAAGCTTAAGCCACTTAGCCATCGTGGCTCACCCTTTAATACTAATTTAAAAGTTTCATGTTAAAAATATATAGAATAGTGCATGCATCTGAATAAAATGGAAAAAATAAGTATGTGTTTATGTGTATGCTTTAAAGTTTTCTATAGCAGGTTACAATTTCTCATTTTATACGTATTAAATACTACTACTTCTTCTTCTTAGGCACTACAGCCGGTTACCGGTCAAGGCCGTCCCGGTAAGTGTATCCCATCTAGATCTATTCTATTAAATATGACAGTAAGAAGAACATATATATTTTAACGGCATCGCTGTTTTTCCGATGGAAAATTTACGAGACTTTCCTCACCTATGTAATGCTTCATTTTCTGATTGGTGTAATTCCATCAGTATTGCTAGAAAAGCGCATGTATCTCATTTTGAAGCTAGTTACTTGAGTAGTTAATATTTTCCAGGAAAATAAAGAACCTATCTAGCCGACAAAATGCACCAGCAACAAATAATTAGTTTGCTTCTGGCTTATAAAATTTATGAAATAATCATCCATTATCTTTTATTTTAACTCAATTTACAATACTAAAAAGGTATTAAAAAAGTTTAAAAGAAGAGGCAATATTCTTATCAGAATAAAATTGATTAAATAAATAATACTTTCTTTATCAGTGAAACCATTTCGAGCTAAATTATCTAGGAAAGGTTCTTAAATTACATTTAAAATTGTATATTAGAATTCAATTTTCATAATAGCAAAATGAAGATTTAGTTGACTTTTATGTATTTGAGTTTATAATCATGTTCAGAGTTTAGTAATAGGATTTAAAATCGAATTAATTTCTATAACAATTTCTATTTCTATCAAACAAAATTAAATTTCAATTTAAGAGAGTGGAAGTTATGAATGAAGAAAACATTAAATGTGTTATGCTTGGTTTTAGTTTATTCAAAAATTTCATTCGATGCTAATTTATGTGCAACAAATAGTTTTTAATCCGGAGCTTTTCTTAACGAGCTGTAAGAGTCTTAGCTTGTAAACCTCTATGAATCATCATGGTTCATGGAGGTTTATCAGATAAAATATATTATTGTATAAACTTTGGTTTGGAATTTTCGTAACTTCAAAATGTTCCTCACGCATATTTTTATTTTTTATTTTAACTCTTTCCTCAAATACTCCTTAATGTGACTTTTTTTAATACATTAGTCTGAGTAAAAACTTCATTTAATTTCTAAATTTTTAAACAAATGGAAATAAAGTGTATTTTTTTAAAAAAAAATATTTGGCAATAAATTAAAAATTTAGCTCTTATGTTTGTTATTAATTTATGTGGTTATCAAAATCCCTTAGCTATGTCAACTTATGTATAGACATTTTCTTAAAAAAGTCCTTTAAAAAATAAAAATCCAAAAGACAAGAATTTTTAAAAATCACCAAATAAAAGCATAATTTTAGTTTTAACTTTAAAATTGATTTTTTTCTTAAAGCATTGCATGTTGGCTTCTATCAAAGTGACTTATGTTCTTATAAAATTTCAAAATAATCCAACGGAAAGTACATTTTATGTTATTCGACGTCAACTCTCTCATTCCAGTCATTGTAATGGAATTTTTGTAATAAACTATTTGTGCTGGAGTCTATAATGTAATCATTTTTAATTTTTTTAAAACTCATTGTGTTTTTATTTTAATTCAATCAAATTATAGGCCTATTTAATGCAGAGTAATGGAAATTAAAAGTATTCTGCTGAAAGTGAACAATTACATTATTGAACGTGATATTATTTTTTCAAAACTACACATACTGGCCAATGGATTAGAAACATGCGAGATTTTTTATAAATGCTTGCTAATGTTCAAAGATCTAGTCGGAGTATCATGGAGGGGGACAAGGTTTGTAGGTATGGAAATTGCACTGCTTAAATTATTCTTCTGAAATTCCAGTAATATAACTGGCTGCTGTCAGTCCATCCGATTAACAGTAAAGTTTACAGAAAAGAAAATTTTCTTCCTTTATGCTATTATAACCATTTACAAAAATATCGTTATAAAACCATGAATACAAAACTATACAGTTTTTTAACCATTTACAACTAGCATTTTTTAAAAACTTTATATATTTTTTTAACTAGATGCAGAAGCACGGCATTTCGTAAGTTAATGGTCATTGGAGAGTGCCGGGTATTGAGAATTCTTCACGTGTTGAACGGAATGGAGAAAATATTGTAGTGTCAACACTAGGACTCGAACTCCAGTTCTGATGGTCATAAGATTGACAGATAAGCCCGCTCGGCTATGACATGTACGCAGTAGCGAAGAACTAAGTAGATTCATTAGGTGGTTCCAGTTGGTGCGATAAAATTCTGGTTGTTTAATCGTATTAGGTGAAAGCAGTTAATAAACAGTTTTTCTTAAACTTAACAGTTTGATTACCATTTTATTTATGGTTATTTGACTGTGTTGATTATATATGGTAAAATAGCCATGCAATCAATTGTTATTTAACCATTTTTTCCGAGAAATTTCTAACAGTGTGGAACATCATGTTTCTCTAGTTAAAACAAAAAACCATTTTTTACCTTGACTAATTGACAGACTATATACTTTATCTTTTTAAAGTAACAAACATTTAATGAACACTAATACAGTCATGCATAGTACGGAAAGTCTTCAGAATTCTGTTGAATACACATCAATCTGCCATCAAACACCTTCTCCTACTACAACAATGCTCGGATCTTAATCCAATAAAAAATGTCTCAAACATGGTGGAAAGGTATATTTTACAGTAATCTTATCTTCCATCAGTACAGTAATCTTATCTTTATTCTAAATAATAAGAAGCGTTAAAAAATAGTTTTCTAAGGCAGAAAGTCACCACTATGGTGGCTTGGCGCCATTCAATTTACAACATTAAAATTGACAGAAACTTAAGTTTTTGGTAGATTAAACTACCTTATTATTGAATGCACACTCAAAAAATATTGTAAATAATATCTATTTTTGGAATCTATAATATAAAATAAAATTAAACAAGTGAACGAAAACTTTACTGTTTTTTTCTTGTAATTATGTCAGATTTAGCGCAGAGATTTCGATTATCAATGCACTTTATCAATATTAAGGGGACATGGTACCTAAAATTTGGCTAAAATCGATCAAAATATCAAAATCAATTTTTTTAGCTAGAATTGTTCTTTGTACTGTTTTGCACCTACTCGCAAAATGTTAGACCTCTACGACCAATAATTATTTAGATATCGAATTTTTCACAAGTTGTAATCAAAATAAGTTTTTCTGAGGCGAGCAGAGGCATTTTGTCCTTAGTTATTTTTATTAAATCTACGGCTGAAATATAAAAATGAATTGAAGTAAAGTGTATCATTTGCATCTAGAATTGTTTGTTTATATTTTTCTCAGCATTTTATCTATGGTATCGAATTTTAGATTATTGTTAGATTTTAATCAAAATCTAGTTTCGTTTTCGAAAAAAGCTTGCTTTATCAAGATTACTTATTATATTTTTGCTTTATACATTTTTATGTCAAAGTAATTGTGTTTTATAATTCTATTTCTGAGAAACTTAATTGTTTCTACCATGCCACGTTTGAAACGAAGTTCAAAGGCTAACAAATCTATCACTCAGAAACGATGGGATCTTGCAGAATGTGAAAGTGAAACTAATGCATTTGTTGACAAAACTGCTGAATCTTCAAATATTTCTAAGCTTTCAAGAATTTCAGATGTTGGCTACACCAAAACTGTTTGTTCTGAAATTCCTGATTCAACAAAATACATATTTATTAGTGTAGATACCTTGAAAAATCTTTTTAATACTGTTCTTTGGAGCTGTTGCAAAAAATCCACTCTAGATATTGAGTTGGGAGAGAAGTATGGTTTTTCTCACCAATTAAAAGTTATTTGTAAAAGTTGTGCATTATCTGACACTAACATATATACTAGCAAAAGAATTTCGTCTACCAATGGCAAATCGTCACATTTCGATGTAAACGTACGTGCAGTACAAGCTTTTCTTGACATAAGTGGTGGTCATGGAGCTATCAAGTTCAGTTTTTTAACACTTTTTTTAAATTTATTTTTTACATGAGTAGCTAACACAATATGAAATATTCGTAATATCATATTTTACTATTATGCTAAATACCTTTTAGAAGTTATTTATGAGTGAATGAAGTTCTTATAAAGAAATATTTTGAATAATTTAATTGTGTTTTGACATTGTTTTGTGGCTAATAAAAACTTTAAACCCATTTTTCTCAAAACCAATTTTTCTAAATTTCCGCCTTCTATAAAAGCCTAAGGCTTTTTTACTATTGCTTGAAATACTTAGATATTTGATACACAAGTTTGTGATACTATGATGATTGAAAAATGGTATGGATTTTTTAATCAGTTTGAAAGTTTTTTTTTAAAAAATTGTCGAACTTGAAATTTTTGAATTTTTATGCTATTACGCTACATTGCCTCAGAAAATAATCTTTTTCAAAATTTCTAAACATCTCTCCATAAAATGAATACCATTTTCTGTTAAGCACCTTTCAATGATGATATTGTAAAAGTTTCATGGAAAAATAAGGAAAATTGAGAGAGGAGTAGTGATTTAAAAAATAGTTGAAATTTTTGAAATTTTTTAAAAAAAATGAAAAAAAAAATTTTTTTTCAAATTTCTGAATTTAGGATAAGTTTTTCATAATCCTTAAGAATATATTTCAATCAATAAATTGTTACCAAGGTTAATAATAAAAGATTTGAAAGAAAAGGTACCGCGTCCCCTTTACTATACAACTCCAATTCAAAATATTACCTTATAAAATGCGTGATATCTTTAAAAATAAACAACGGTGGCGAACGGAAAAATTATTAACCGTCCACAATTAGTTGACGTATGATATTATTGTTCACACGCGCCTAAAGAAGTATTAGAGATTTTATAAAAAAATATTGAAATTTTTCAAAATATTAAAATATTTCCAGAGGCGATTCAAAATATTAGAATATCAGTAAAATTGTGTGATTGGTCAACGTTAATCATAAAATTTGCATAAGTTGCGCCACTGTAGAGCTAGTACACGTATAAAGGCTCTTTTGAAAATCAGATTTAGTTAGTTGGGAGTTAAAATGGGTCGAACGAAAGACATACCGGACACTACCAAGACAGCGATTGTGACTCTACGCAATGAGGGAATTAGTCAACAAATGATGCCAAAAAAGTGAATTGCTCTCAAGGAAATGTAAGTAAAATTTTAAAAGATTATTCTACAAATCAAAGTTTTAAAAATAATCGCTCAAATAGTGGTCGTAAGCGAATAACCACACTGAGACAAGACAGAATGCTGAAACGTGTCGTCACTAAAAATCGCTTCAAGAGCTTGAGATTCGAAAGTGGAGAGAACAAGGAGTGGATGCCTCAACATCTACCACACTACGACGACTTCATGAACTTGATTTTCAATCACGTGTGCCCAAGAAAAAGCCGCTACTTACACGCAAGCAAAAACGAGCCAGAGTGAGGTGGTGCAAAGACAGATTGCAATGGGGTATTCAGGACTGGAATAACGTACTTTTTAGCGATGAATCGATGTTTTGCGTTTCCCACGGTCATCAGGGTGTCCGTGTTTGGCGTTGCAAGCAAGAAGCTTTTACCACAGATTGCTTGAAACGCTCAGTGAAGTTTAGCACTTCTGTAATGATTTGGGGGTGTATGGGTGCTGAGGGCTTAGGAAAGCTGTGCATTTTGAAAGGAAGGGTAAATTCTGAAGTATACATGGAGGTACTTGAACATTTTATGATTCCGTCATCGGAAGATCTATTTGAGGATGACTTTATCTTCCAACAAGACTCTGCATCTTGCCACACGTCAAACGCCACCACTACTTGGCTTACTAACAATAAAGTCAAATTACTTCCTTGGCCGGCCAATTCACCCGATTTGAACCCCATCGAGAATATATGGGGTTTAATGAAGAAACGCCTTCAGGATTTAGCTTCAAAGGACAAAAATGAACTCATAGAAAGCGGGAAATCCGTTTGGGCAACTATCAGCAAAGATGACTGCAAAAAAGTAGTGCATCGTATGCAAAATCGTTTGCGTGACGTTATTAAGGCTAAGGGAGATGCCACTAAGTATTAACTATTCATGCAGATTTCATTTAAATGAATTATGCTATTTTTGTTCATGTTATTCGAATTTTTTGAACCACTGTGAAAGTTATTCTAATTTTTTGAATTTTTAGAAAAAATTCATTGTAAAAACTTTTGCAATATCATAATAATTTATTTATGTTATGTTCATCTACAAAACATGTAGAATGTGATAACACACTTCAAAATTCTCAGGTATTCATTTTTACCAAAATAAATGCATATCTCAAACCACTATGTGCTTTATTTATCATTATTCTAATATTTTGAATTGGAGTTGTAACTATGAATGTCAGATTAGATTTGGAAAAGTTCCGTGCAGGCAGAAAATGATGAGCAATCAAATGACAATTTGCATTGATAAACACTGGTTTGTTGTCACGGAAACGAGAATTTTTTTCACAATTTAATACGGTCCCTGAAGCTGACAAAATTGTTTCGTATTTATTCCAACTACTGACAGAGGTCTTCAGCTCCAGGAATGGAGTACAACACAAAATCCTTAAGCCCAATGTCGTCCTATTTTAGAACATTAATTTTAGTAGTAAAACAAAGTGTGATGTAATTTTTAATTATGCTTAAAAATAAAATATAAAATAGATGAAAATATCGAATGAAGAGATGAGGAAAAGTATACCAACGATTATTGAAACTTTATTGCTATTTAGGGGAAGCTGGAAGATTTCTTACACAAATAAATTAAAAAGAAGAACAGCATACTTATTTTTTTATCTTGCTGAAAACTTATTTTTAGAAAACTTTAATAGCATTTTTTTCGCTCAAAATCTATTTCAAACATCAATAAACAATGACAAATTCTAATACTTTTTTGTGAACACAAATATAAGAAAAAAAGTGCATCGAACTTTTCTTCGATCCCACCTTGCAGGTTTTCTTGACACTGATCAAAACTCTTCTGTGTGTTCTTACGCGCCGCCACTTCGAAGAAACTTTTCGTTCCAAGAAAAACGTTAAGTGGACCTCAGAATTACCTGAGCGTGGAAATCGAATGAAGAAATGAATGAATTCGGAAAGAAAATTGACTTTTATCTTTGAAACAAAAACAGACAAAAACGAAATACGAAGAAAAAAGAAGCTGCGATTCCAATTCGAACATTTAATTCTTTGATTTCACCCGTCCAACTGGAATTCTAGCTTGTTCTGCTTATAACTAGGTTGGTTGTTTGAAGCCCCATCTTCGTGATTCGTTTTCTGTGTCGATGGTGCGGGTATTGATAGAAAATAAAATTTTCTTGTTATTTCTGGTTTGTTAAACAACCTAAGGAAACTAAAAATTATTTTAAAAGTAATAATATAGATTTCTGAACTCTTTACTCGAAATAAAGGATTTTTTCCCAAATAATAACCGAATTATTTGTTTTAAATCATAAACTTTTCTGTTGTACACTTTATAGGAAGTAATATTATTAATACTTTTTAATGCAATAAATTTTAATTTTCATATTAGACATTACAGTTCACAAAGGAATCAATTACGTTTTCTGTATTACATTGGGAGTACAAATTAGTTCGGTTCGTTTTTTTTGTGGTCAAAATTGCATTTATTTCAGAACAAAATGAAGGAACAGATTAATCAAAGTATTTTCTACTTTGCTACTTTACGCGGGCTACTACTATTTTTTCTCACCTATCAGGCAATTTTCGAATTCCTTCTCGAAAAAAATGCCTCGTCTTTTGAAGCGATCCAAGTTAGCAGCCTATTTTCAATTTCTGTGAAAGAAGTGAATCGGTGACCTGCCAAATCATGCATCATCCATCGGAACAATCAACAATTAGAGGGAGCAATGTCCAGCGAATACGGCAGTTGCTGTAAAATATCCTACTTGAGCGTTTCCAAAATTTTTTACGACATTTATCATGCAGAAAAATAACTTTGTCACATCTTTGCTCGTAGTCCGGTCGTTTCTCTCGTAATGCATGGCTCAAACAAATCAATTGTAGTCTATACCGATCACCCGTAATGGAATCTCCAGATTGTAGTAGCTCATAGTATACAACACCATTCGCCATTCTTGAAACGTCGAAACTATCCTCTACATGACTTAACAGTTGAAGCATTGTCACCATAAACTTCTACAAGCATCCATGCGCCTCAGCTGCACTTTTCTTCCAATTAAAGCAGAAGCATAAGACTACTTAGTAAAATGCTACTTAGCTACCTCAAAATTTGACATATTCAACAAAGTAAAAAACATGGCTTTTGTATAAAACTTAAAGCGATATAAACTGAATATTATTGATAGATGCCTAACTTCCCTGACACCGCCGAAACCAGCTGTCACTGTGAAACACTCATAACAGCCAGGGCCAGCTTTTGAAAACGGACCGAACTAATTTGTACTACCAATAAGTTTCTCTTTATCGTATTAAAAGTATTTACTAACAGATTCAAAATTCTTAAAAGATTTTACTAATTTTGAATAAAACTTGTGTATACTTATAGATACTTATATTATTAATTTAATTGAAAACAGTAACGTTATTATTAAAAAACGCAAGTATTATTAATGAATGCATGAAAGTACTTCATGCATTGGTGTTAAGAGCTTCAGACAAAGTTAGCTCTTAACAGTAGTTAAGAGCTAACTTTGAAAAATAATTAACTGTATATGTAAAATTCAGAATTTTCTTTCTGCAATCTGTTAAAAAAATATAGCACATTTATGTCGAAAAGAAAAACTGTTGATTAGACTGTTGATTAACTGTTGTTTAGATGTTGCAAAAGTTAAAAATGTCAACGCGATGTGTACAAAGTTGTTTAATTTTAAATAAGAATTTTTTATGTTCATTCGGAAAAAGTGAAGTTTAAGAAGTTTAATGGTTTCTTTTTAGTAGTCAGTGACAAAAAAATTGCTTGACCACGTGAATTTGGTCATGATGGAAGCTATAGAAGGTAAAAAAGGTAAACTTATAAATTTTATTCAGACACATGCATTTTTTGATGTAGTATTCAACGTTGAATTGAATGGGACCCTGATGTAACATATTAAAAAAGTATTACACTAGCCGTAAAAAAGGACCACTAATTGGAATTGTAAATTAGTTCTTAATTTATGTCTATGCTGAGAATGAATAAAATAAGTAGAATTATGATTTTCACTGTTATAAATATTGAAAATAATTAACGGCGAAATTTATTTCTTATATTAGTCATTATATTTTGAATTGAAATGCATATTCTTTTTTCAGACACTAATGCATATTCTTTTTATAATTTATTCAGTAAACAGTTATTGAAACAAAATGTTAAAATTCTTTGCTACTTTTTCTACATAAACAATTTCATTTAAGCAATCGGAATATTAACCAAATTATGGATTATTGATTGGATCGGAATATAATTAATACTGGTTTAAAAATGACTTGACTCTCGGAACACCAGTGATCTTTCTTTTGTGATGTTTCTGTGGAACACCATTTGGAAACCACTAATTTATATAAATAAAGTAGAATATCTAAATGTTTCTTTAATGTGGGTATGTACAATTCTCGGCACTTCTGCGTCGCTATTCTGCAGTTCTAAACTGATCCGCACAATATTTGATGGGTGTATGCTCGTCGAAGATACGGTGGATCTAACCGTCTACTTTAAAACCACATTCGACCACCGCTTTGCTTTCGATAGAGTTTGATAAATATTTAAAATGAGCTGTGATGGATAGAGCGTTCGCCTTCCAATGAGGTGAACCGGGTTTGATTCCCAGGAATGGACGGTCGATACGAATCCACATCCGGCTTGCGCCGACCACAGTGCTGACGTGAAATATCATCAGTGGTACACGGATCATGGGTAAGAGTCTCTTTGCCATCAGGTTAACCGTGGGAAGTTCTCGTGGTCTTCCTCTCCAGGTAATGAAAATACGGGTTAGTTCCATCAAAAAGCAAATCAAAGCATTAAGAACACGAAGCAACAAATGCACATCAAAAACACGAACAGCATCAAAAACACGAAGGCAAATTTCTCCCAATATTTGATCCACGAGTTCCCTAATCTTCAGGATAGGGTTCAAAATTACAAAGCTTCCGGAGTTGAACATTAGTAACACTTAACAAAATAATTTTTTTTTACATTAGTCAATATTTTCTTTGCAACAAGAAAGTTCACCAATGCTCAAGATAGTAAAATATTAGTTATCGTTATTTGCATTATTTAATAACCATATTCGACATTTTGCGTAGTCAATACTTATTTCAATATTATATTATTGATAGCAACATTACAATATGTTGTGATTATAACGATATTATGATAATTTATGATTACCTTGATTTTGTAATCAACGATACTCGAGAAATCATCCTTACAATGTTTTTTATTCTTGATAATAATTGCGATATCAATATTGTCGTTAATTATAGTAAATTCCGTAATTACTGAAAAGTATGCTTTATATGATATGATTTTCATCAATATGCTTTTTATTATGCTTTTTAACAAGTAGCAAGTAGTTTTGATCTGAATTATAACACGAACATAACATTAAAGAATATTAGAGATTTATGACAAAAGATATATGATATCAGGTAATTACAATTATGAAAAAAAAACATGATAAACATATACGCAAACAAAATAAAATAGACCCAAATATCTATGTAAGAATCATAAGAGACATATCGACATAGAATCAAAATTTTCGCTAAGAGAACTGTGTTAATATTTCACCTAATTGTTCTAGGAATTCTCAAATTCATTACATTTGTTATGTATGCAATTCAAGAAATAGCAAGAAAATACAATTGTAAAAGAATTATAGGGAATATATACATGGATCAAAATGAAATAGACCCTCAATCTCTATATAAGAATCAAAAGAGACACTCCAACATAGAATCGAGATATTCCTCAAAGAGAACTGTGTTTCATCATCAATAGTGATTTCAAATGACTAAATATTTAACACTAATTGTTCTAGGAATTCCCAAATATATTACGCTTGTAATAGATAACGAGAATTTCAAAGACAGACACTGTGGTTAGTGCTAAGTGAGAAAGGCATTTAAATATATTTTTAATCATTTAAAGTTAGTTTCACAGATTTAGATGCACTGATTCGGAAGTAGTGCATTTTGCAAGCTGAGGTAGATTTTTAAACTCAAAATATGATTGCAAAAATATTTTAAGAGGTTTGTATACTTACAAAAAACTTAAAAACTAATTATAATATGAAAAAGGACTTTCTATTTGATTTTTAATTACATTATGTTTATTTTCGTACTTATCTTTTAACTTAGTCAAGTTAAAAAATAGTCATATTGTTTAGAACTTAAAAACTGTAAAAGAATTTTCTGAATTTCCTGAAAAAGAATTTTTTAATTTAATCTTTCATGGGGAAAGTTAAGAGCTAAAAATTTTATTAATAACAAACATCTTTAATAATACACAAATAAAAGTAAAGTATTTATTTATATTTCAGCCATTTGAATTCTAAGAAAATTTGATTTTATACTATCGAAAACCTATTGAGATCTGTCGTATATCAGAATAAATATTATCATTGTAAAACATTTTACATTTCTTATCCAAACATAAATGTAAAGTATTATATGATATATAGAAAGTAAAATTTACACAGAAAACGAATATCCTTTTATAAGATCGAAATACAACTTAAACTAATAAAAAATATTTTAAAATATATTTGATATAAAGATTAAAAAGTAAAGAGTAAAGATTAAAAAAATGCGGAGTTGATCAAAGGCTTTATCAGTGGTGAAAAAGTTTGCATTTATTTATATTCTTGTTTCATCATCATATATCAAATAAAATGTTTTTTGTACTTAAAGTCGTTTTGTACAGAACTTATTAACCTGTAATGTAACTGTTATTATATAACTGTTATTATAAAACTAACATTTACGGCGAATAAATATATATAGTAAAAGAAATTAATGTAAAATATATAATTTTTTTTTGCAATAAGACTATTATCCACTGTGACGTCAAGACAATTTTTCGAACATTATATGCTCTATCTTAAAAACAATAAAACTGCATGAATGTAGTTCATGAATGCACAAATGATTGTTCAATGAGAGAGAAAAGTATGGTCAAAATTGCCAGAAAATGGGAAAATATACCATGTTTTTGGTGTCATGGGAACAACTAAAAATTCGGTAATTTTTCTAGAAACCTTTTGGTGAAAGTTTTAATAAAACATTCAAATATAGTTTTATGACATGTGATAAAATTTGGTAATTGTGGAAAAAATTGGTAATTTTTTCATGACTTTTTAGTGAATGACATAAAGCTATTCATTTGGTAAAATTT
Source organism: Parasteatoda tepidariorum (assembly GCF_043381705.1). Classification (NCBI taxonomy): domain Eukaryota; kingdom Metazoa; phylum Arthropoda; class Arachnida; order Araneae; family Theridiidae; genus Parasteatoda; species Parasteatoda tepidariorum. The sequence continues at coordinate 37,722,057 of NC_092205.1, forward strand.
AGTTTTCAGTTTTGTGTTTCTTACTAAATATGTGGCAATAAAAACTGCCAGCTAACCAGAATTTCCGGTAAACCATCATTATCATATTGAACGAAACAATTTCCAAATGAACGTTTTAAATACCGCATAGTTTGGATTTTATTACCATAATTATGGTTTTTTTTTAATTTTTTAAATTTTATTTTACCCGAAATATTATTATTTTAAAGTACAGAAATTTAACCTGAATTTCTTTCTACCTCTATCTTGTCTTGTCAATAAATTTACTTGAAATTGATTTCTAATAGTTCTAATAGTTACTGATGAGTCAATCACTCGTAATTTGAAGCCATTAAGCCGTTATTTGAAGCTGAACCGAACTGCTTTCAACCGTAATATTTAAGTTGCTATTAGGGGTAAAAAAAGAATGGCCCCCGTGATTGCTAATAAATTTTACCACACAGTTTCTGTTTTTTTAATTTTTTGTAGCATATTATATCTAATGAAGAAATACAGTGTACGAAGCATTTCATTTTTTTATAATAGCAAACCTACAACAATTATAGCAATATTTTTTCAAACATGTACAATAATTTTTACAATAATATAGTTAAAAATTATAAAAAATACGGAAAATATTTGACTCAGAAGAGCATTTAACTAATTTAAAAGCTATTTATCAGAATATTTCATCACTGGCCCTAGATATTAATTTTTATTTAAGTACATTCTGTGAAAGTTTACTTGACTCAGCCCCAAGCAATGACTTTTTATACTTTTTAAAAAGCGTACGAGCAGATGCAAATAATGAGAGCATTTATCATTTTCAGGGAACCATTAATAACTTTCAGCAGTTGTGTCTCTCAGGGTTTCAGATTAATCATACTTCCCTTAAAAACGATAAAAATTTTGCTTAGGGTAAAACATTTGCGCTTGAGAGTTTTTTTCTTACAGATTAATTTGATACACATATTGCAGAAACATGCTTTTATAATTCTTAGCGAAGTTTCTTGCACTTGAATTGCTTTTCTGTATAAGTAGTCTTAAGATTTAACATTTCCTTAGTAATTACAATAGATATTTGATTATTTAAATATCTTTCACCTTATACCTAATGTTACTTAACTTGAACTTCCAGTTGTTAATTTTAAAATTTTGTTTGTTTAATTTTTTCCCATTCATCAGGTATAATTTCAATACCTGGAATTTATTCAGAGGAAAGGCTATTTGTGTTGGTCACGATTACTTTAGTTAATATAAATTCCTATTATTTTAGCAACAATATAAGTTAAGAAAAAAAAATTCTGTTATAGTATAGTTCTATTTGTCTCACAGTGACTTTAATTACATCGTAGGGCAGTGATAGCATACTAGTTAGAGAAACGGACTCCAGTCCGGAGGGACCGGGTTGGATTCTTGACTCCGTTGAGATCAACCAAGTACGTGCGATTAATGTGTTCGTAAAATCTGTGGAATCAAAAGTCCTGTGGTTGATCATTGAGTAGTACCATGGTTGAAAGGCATTAGGAGGAAATTTCCTTCTCCTTCAGATCTATAGCTAAATTGAGAAAGCAGTTTCACGAATGAGTAGTGCTGCCATCTTTAAGTAGAGTTCTAAGCTAAGACGTACTTTCATCCTTGCAATTCTCTACTGGCAAGCGAAAGGTGCATCTTCCTGACTTAATTCACAGAGGGCCAAGCGTCATTAGAAACAACTAATATATCGTAACAAATAAAAATTAAGCCATATAACAATGAGTGACTTTTATTATTTTTAAATATCTTGTCATCAATTTAATGGAACAATCAAAGTGCGATTATATATTGATTGTATTTTGTATTTTTCCAAAAATTACTGCATGTAAAAAATATTTTAGAAAGATTGGATATGAAAATGTTTTATCCGATATTTAAACACGCAGTGAGAGTAAAAATACAACAACTGAAAAATATATGCAAAGTATAGAAATAAAACAATACTGACTAAAATTCAACGTAGAATTCATTCCGATAGAAAAGGAAAAAATTTTGTTGCCAATTTATAAAAAACACTCTTAGTTCTAAAATACGTAAAAGTTAAAGTTCAATATTTTAAAGCTTTCAAAAATGTACGAACTTTTTACTCAATGTTATCATTCTTTTGGCTGTTTATACAATGGGATCAATAAGATTGTTTTTGGTCTATTGTTGGGAGATAAGAAAACAGGTAGTATATTTCTTTAAGAGAATTACCTGCGGCATTTTACATTCGTAAAAACATATATCAAATAGTCACTTTTACCTCGATTATTTTGAATTTATTTTTCAAAATTAGATTATTGAGCTATAAGCACTTTGATGAAAAGAAATATACAGTTCGCAAAAAAGCACCCTTAATAACTTTTGGTCTAATGATCAGATCTTCACGTTCTAGTACACAATCTTAATGGCGATAGAGAGGTAACTTCAAGTAAGCTAATAAATAAGTGTAAATGATATTTTAAGTTACGAAATCAGACACAAAAACGTATTCTCTGTGATTAAACGTACCTTTTTTTCAACGAATTTGGTTTTTTGACCCCCAAAATATAAGTAAGGGGTAGTCAAAATTTGTAATGTATGGTTCCCATAGTTTGGTCAGGCTAGTGGTAAAAATTTAGACTCTTTAACGTTAATTTTACTTTTTGCGTATTTCGCCATAACTCAAGAACTTTTGAGCGAATTTTAAAATTTTTGCGCACAGTTATAAAATTTGTTTATCCATCGATAATTCCATGCAAAATTAAGTTTAGTAAATATTTATTCTTTGTTAACACTTTGTTAAATAATAATCGAAAAAATTTTGACTTGTAAAGGAATTAAATTTTTACATAATTTGAAACCATGCAATTTTATCTTTCAAAATAAAAAAAATGGAGCAAAATTGGTTGAATAGTATCTGAGAAACTGAGTTTTAAATATCTGACTTTTTTGAAATCCAATTTCTCAAGAACTATTCTACCGAATTTGCTGAAATTTTGTATTTTGTAATGTAAAATGATATTCTTAAAAATGATGCAAAAAATTGCGATGCAAAAAAATACGACCATATGCAAAAAAATACGACCATATTTCCCAGATTGAATCTACTCCCTATATTTTGGGGGTCAAAAGTCCGAATCCATCGAAAAAAGGTACGTTTATTCAGAGAAAGTATGTTTTCGGGTCTGATTTCATAACTTAAAATATCGTCTGCTGTTAATAATTTACATACGTGAAGTCACCCCATTGAGTCCCAGAACATGAAGATCCAATCATTAGATCAAAAGTTAATTAATGTAATCCGTTTTCTTTTTTTTGCACACCAATTAATTAGAGCAGATGGGATTTTCAGATACGAAATCAGACACAAAACTATACCTTTTTTGAATTTACATACTTTATTTTTATGGATTTGGATTTCTGAACCTAAAAATATAGGGTGCAGCCTAGTTAACTCTCATATTATGAGTGGTAGTCACAGTCTGGAAAATATAGTCTCGAAAATTTGAGCAGAGGAACAGGTAGGTGAAAGTTAGAACAATTCGATGTTAGATTCTGTCTTTGCATTTTCTGGCATAATCCTCCATAATTTGAGGGACAGTAGTCTAATCTCCTTTACAAAATGTTATATTTATTCAGAGAAAATACGTTATTGTGTCTGATTACACGATTTAAAATATCATTTCCTCTAATTAATTAGCATATTTAAGGGTAGACCCTTGGATCAGAGGGTAAAATAAAATTTGAAATGTATTGGAAATTAAGAAAACTTTAAACTAATAAAATGAAATTTGTTAAAATTTTTTTTTAATTTTCGAAAAAACTTAATAGTGTTACTAATTTTTTTAAAATAAAATATTAAAGTTTAATAAATGTCAACTTTGCATTAAGGTTACGGTTACACCTTTCAATACTTCATTTTCGATTCAAAACTGTCAAATTTGGAATTGAGCTGATAATTAAGGAAAGTTTAGTAACAAAAGACTGCTTATTAAGTAAAGAACAAGGTCTGCATAGATTAAGGTTTTTTTTGTCCTAAACTTCTTATAAAATAGTTTTTAACGAACCTTCTGTTGATGAAGAGTTTCAAAATAAAAAATAAAAATTGTTAAGAAGTAAGACCTATAAGCACTTACAAAAATTAATTGAGCGAAAATCAAATAAAATCATGTACTGCGTTTTAGATTAAAGAAGGCTATTATAACATGTATATTTGATTTATAAGAAAAAAATGAATTGTTAACAATCGTCATTGAATAAGTATTTCACAAAGCAGAAATCCGATACGAAATCATAAGACTTTAGTTAAAAACAAGTGGGAAAATAAATAAATTACCACCGAAATTAATGAAAACCTAATAATAAATACATCTGAAAAATAAATACTTTTGAATGAAAATAAATACAATTGAATTTCCTTAGGCAATATTATAAAGAAACCAATCGCTCATTAAGAGCTAAACGAATAGATTATTCAACAACAATGGGAATTTCAAAACTAACCAATTAAATTTAAATAATTTTACAGAACACATAAAACATCACTTATCATTTTTAAAAGAACTGTCGTAGATTGATAATAAAAAGGCTTCAAAGATTTCTTGGATACATTTTAAATAATTTCCTTTTGATTTATATGAAAAGCTTTGTTATTATTTTGAGAAATCAATGCATTATTACTTTTTTCATTAAATATATATATAATAAATTGTTTATACAATTAGAGAACAAAAATCCTAACTTTTAAAAACTTTTTATAAATCTTCAATAATGTAAGAGTTCAATTTTGAAATTGATAAAGTATCTATGCAGTGAAATGACTAAACTCTTTTCGGATCATACATAATAAATTATTTTATTATGATAAGAAAGAAAAAGAAACTCAAGATTATTGATACTTCAAAATTTCAAGATGTTTTCAAGTACCGCACTCTTTTGATTAAGTATGCTTTAAAAATCAATAGATAAATTTAATGGTGTGACATTTTCTTCTTTCTATTATGATTTAACGAATTTTTAAAAATTAGAGTAAAAAATGTATTCTTTGTTGCATGCATTAAAAGTTTGATATACAGATGATTCTTTATAAACTCCAAAAGTTAAAAAAAATTTGATTATTTTTTAATAAAAAAGATATGGGTTTCTAAAAATTTAAAAAGAAAGAATTCAAAAGAATAATCAATATACAGAACATTAGATTTCTACGCATTGACACGATTATAATATATCAAGGAATATCAAGGAAAAGAATGTTTTTTAGAAGAAGTCTTGTGAGCAAAATGGATTGCTTAAAAATAGGATTCTCTTTTTCCTTATTAACCTCGTAGAATCTTTGAAGATATCAATGCAGTTCGAATGCATGTTCAATAAATACAATAAAAAAAAATTCATATCAAAGTACGTTAAAAATTCCAGCACCAAGAGTACCGGTACTTTTTGAGGGAAATCCCTCTTTACCGGCACATTTCACGATATGAAAAAAGTCTAATACACAGTAATTTTTACAGTAAAAATCTCCGAATCAATCTAATTAGATAAATGTTACTTAAAAAATTACGGTATAATAGCTTACGGTAAAAATGGATTTTACGGATAATGTGAACAAATTGCCGGTATTTTATACCGTAATTTGATTCGGAATCATTTACAGTGTATTTTAGAATGATATTCGTACTTGAGCAACTTAAGCTTATGAGCTTAACCATTTATTTAATAAATGGAAATACATTTTAATATTCAGAAATTTCTACTTGAAATTCGTGCTTTATCAGACAAAACGCCTTATTAATAGTTATTACAGATTATATTATTTCGATGCATTCCTATTCAAACTGCTAGAATATTTCGAAAAGAGCAATGTTTTTAAGAGTTAAAAATAGGCCTTTTATGACCATGATCGTATAACTCTTTCTTCAAGACCTATAGATAAGATATATGAAACAAGCTTTTCTGATTCTAGCTGCTCAAGCCAATATCTCCTAGGAAAGAGAAGGCCTCAGCACGGATTACTATAAACAAGAAATTTGATCCTTTAGTAGTCCAAGCGTAATGACGCTGCGCAGCTCAGTAGGCCGAGCGTAGTGCCATTTTTCTTATTTTTTACCCACTCAGCAGTTTATGTTCGTTACTATCCGTGCTGAGGACTTCTTTCTTCCAGGTGTTGCCCAAGGTCACACGGTCGTGATCTCCATCCGATACTCCTGTTTTTATCTCAATTCGGTAGTCCAGATACGCATACATTTTAGTACATATAAGCTCGTACTGCGTGGGTGCTGAGGAAAAGCTTTGCTTCTCCTTTCACCGGTCTTCAAGGGGTTAAGCTTACAAATATAATTGATGTATAGCCCATATTATGTCGTAAAATTTATTTTGCAGTTTAAGACGCATATTTAATAGTAAAAAAAATTTTTAAGTAGTTAATTCCTAAAATATTTGGCTGATTGCAGTTTTTTAACTACATATTTGTAAGAAATCGAGATTTGGCTGTTTCTTCTAAAAACAATGAAAACACAAATTCAAAGTATATGTTACCATTTTCAGGAAATAATTTCGCAGAAATATTTGTGTCTAAATACTGTCGGTAACTGTTGCACGCTTTTAAAATTAAGTTTGAAAATCTCCCTTTGAGCCTTAAATTTTAGGCACAGGCAAAAACTTCCCTAGACGAGACTTCAATATCTAAAAAATTCAGTATTGGTTAAAGTTCTGGAAAATGAATCTGGAATAGAAATTTCAAAAATATCTCTTTTTTTCGAAATGCAATGTTATGAAAATAGTTTCTTAAATCTAGATTTAACGTGTTTATAAAATTAATTTCTGAGTTAATAAAATTTTGTTCTTAAGTCAAACTTTTTTAGACAAGTTTTCATAAAAAAAATTCAATGTTGGTTTGCTGTTTTCAAAAGAGCTTACAACTCAAATACTTATTGAAGAAAGTAATTTTCAAGAAATACTCTTGCATTAAAGTATGTGTCATATTTAAAATGTGTAACAATGTAGTTTATAAAGTTAAGTTTTTAGCTTCATTTAGCTTATAAATAATTTGATTTGACTGTAATGTTTAGAAAAAAAATAACACTTATTTTCAAGAGGATATAAAACTGATTTCATGGCTAAGACTTTTTGAAAAAGAATATTTTTATAACAAAAACATTGTTACGTCCTGCCGGAAAAAGGTTTAGTTTAAAAGTAATAAAAGATCGAAAATTCCCATGGATAATTATCAAACATTCCAGATCGAGTATTTAAAACGGAATATTCCTTTTCACTTAATAGTCTATAAAACTCTGTTCATACGCGTAGCCAAATGATATACTCTAATTCTGCAAATTACGTTGTGTTTGGCAACATGTAGGGCATTTGGTGAAAGATTATCCAAAGGATGCTGCTAACTAAACACAAACTCAATCCTTAATGAGACATGCCCTATCTTATGTACAACCTGAGAAGTAGTACCATTAATAATTCTCAGCGCCTCTGGCCGAGGATGAAGTTGAATTGGAAGTGTTACGTTAGAAATTCGCCATAAGAGTCAAGCTGTAGGGTAGAGGTGTTTTGGAATTGTAATTGCGTGAACTTAAGCACCAGTTCAGTTTAATTCGGTTCTTGCCGATGAAGATAAGCTCATTGGAACTTGGGATAAAAGAGATCTGCAGTAAAGTTCAACATATATAGCTCGGTTTCAATTGCCCAAGCAAAACAAATGCCATCAAGATTATACTTATGATATGCATAAAGTAGATCAGAAAGTATGATGGTACTAGATGAAGAGTTTTCTACCAATAAATTGGATAGAAAATGAAACAATTAAATCAAGTATGGTATATGTTTGAGGAATTTTATAAAAACTTGGATTGAAAGAATGTGAAATATTTTAATATTGAATTAATAGAAAGTTGAAATGATGCTGAATATACTTGATGCAATACAATTGAAGATTACATTTTTAAGGGGAAATACAGTCAATTTTAGCATCATGTCCAGGTTATCATTCCTAGTTGCAACTTAAATTTTGAGATCATAAAGTTATTCCAGGTTTCTTTTGAAAACTTTTCAAAGCATTAAAGAAAACCTTAACGAAATGAGAGTGTAAAGAACAAGAATATATTTAAAAGTAACAAAATTAATTAATAAATATTGGTTTGATTCTTAATTTTATTTTATCAAATGAATAACAAGACGTGATGTTAACCTAAATATTTATAAGATCTTGATGCATGACTAGAAAAAAAGTTAAAATAAAATCGCTCAAAATGTTAATTAAACTTTTACTTAGCTAAGTATTCCACATAAATTCCCATGACAATAATATATTTGTAGTACCACGAAATCAGTTTCAACTGACCATCCTGATAAATCTGGACTTTCCTGATTCCGAATTCAATGAAGAGAAGAGTTTAAAAGTTGAGAGATAAGATTGCTGACGTAGGTTGGATATTTTTTGTTTCATTTCTTTATGTCTGGAACCAATAATGCGCCACATTAATGTTTACTAAAATATCCATATTGAAGTGTATTATTTGTCGAGACCCCAGAGCTTAGAAATCAAGCCGTATGGGTCATGATAATGCTAGATTCCAAACAACAAATGTCACAAAAAACGCATATTTTTTTCAGAGATGAGGGAGACAGGATTATTTTTCGTACAGTTCCGATCTCGTTCCTTATGACCTATACACTTTTATCTGAATTAAAGTCATCATTATAGAGATGTCAATTCTACAGCAATGAGTTAGTTCAGCAGTTCTAAATTGCTCTGAAGTTTATTTTATTGTTTGTATAAAATTATATTCCCGGTACATTTACTATACGTATTACTGCCATTAAAAAATAAAAGAAAACATTTTTTTAAATTTTTTTATTTTTTTTTTTATATTTTTGCTTTCAGTAAGATGCATAACGAAACTAACGTTCGGTTGTCTTGAATACGTTTAAAAATTCCAGATCAAATAACGGTAAAAACTACCGGCACTTAGGATGCCGGTACTTATATGTCAGATTAAGAATTTAACGGTATTTAATAAAACTTCCTTTGCACCGTTAGAAATTTATTTTGAAAAAGCCATTAAATGAAAAAAATTATCAAAATTTTAATTGTTATTTAATAATCTACCAAAAGAGTCAAATAACCATAAAAAAGATGGTATTCCGACTGTTAACTGTGAAAAAATCTCTTATTGAGTGTTTTCACCTAACATGGCTAAACAACCATAATTTTACGGGAGATTATTTGAGCACATTTCTATTGCAACTTATTATAGCAGGGGTGGGAGCAACACAAGGCTGCTTGACATTTCATATTCATATTTTAAATGCCCCTCAGAATTGTTAACAATGCCTTGCCTGATTATATATATCAAAGAATTGTTAACTTAAAAATATATCTCTTCCCTATATTGAAATACCGCAAGGGTCGTCGATGCGGCTGCTGTGTTAAACTTAACGACATATTTTGTTTCGTTGCTCAAAACCTATAATAAGACTTAGAAATTTAAAGCAAATAATTATGAGTAAAAAAATGTATAGGGAGTGGAATAGAATAAAATGATATTATATACATAATATTATTTCGATGCATTCCTAT
>NC_092205.1:37731945-37805051 GCF_043381705.1 Parasteatoda tepidariorum
TATATATGTGTATATATATGTATATATATATATATATATATATATATATATATATATACGCATTAATATAATAAAATTAAAATTAAAATAAACTTTTGGTTCCTATATAAATAAATATATTTATGTTTATATTATTATGTTATACATGTTTTTGAAAAATAAAATATAAATATATTATTTTTCAGAAACATGTATAAAAACTTTGATTAAAAGAATTCTATTTCCGGCGCAGGTGCATTTCACAGTTAATAAAGCTTCCGTGAAATAAGAGGAACTTTTGTCTTAAGTTTGCGACAAAAAAAGCTCATTTTTACTTCTTATTACCGAGATTTCTGTCGTAATTCACTAAGTTCTGCGCACACTTACCGTGTCAAGGGAGAAACACTGTATGTCACACAAGTCACAGGTGGCCAAGTCAGTTACGACCGTGACCAGGACCTGAAATGTTAAGAAAATGTTCTTTGAAAAAGAGGAACATTTTCTTCTTTTAATTTAAGAAGAAACTGTTTTTGTTTTGTTTTTCCTTTCTTGAATTACTGTTTACAATGAAAGAAAATTGTATTTAGCAGAGAACAAACACTAAACTGTTTAGTTGAATTGGTTAGAATCATTAAAATTTTAATAATGTTAATTTATATTTTAGACTCTTAATTGTATAGATTCTTCAGTTAAAAGTTTTTGACTGAATATAATTAAATTTTCTTGGAAAAAGCTTAAGTTCTTTAATATGGATTTATTTTAAATCAAATTTCAAGGAAAATTTTATTTTAATAATATGTTTTAGTCATTGAAATTTGTTCTGTTTATATTATTTATTTAATTTCAGATGATTATTTTTTAATTAATATGTATATTTTCTGTTAGAACGTAATTAAATTATTTTTCACAAAAAAGGTGAGGTAAGCAAGTACGGCAAACAAGATTTAATATGAGATGGAATTTTTTTTACGATATTTGTTAGCTCTCGAATTAATGAAAATATTCTAACGAAAGAAGATAAACAAATGGTTAAAGTCTTCGAATGAACATTTAAGTAATAAAAAAACGTATATACTATTGGTTCAAAATTACACATATTAACTGAGTAGATAACAAGAGCAATATCATAATGAAATTTTAGAAAGACAATTTTAATCGATATATTAAAGGAATAAACAATTAAAATATATCTGTGATATTCTTTGAATTAAGCAAAAGTTAAGGATCCGTCAATAATTTTAAAATAATTTCAATAAAGATAAGGGTAAAATAACAGCTCTCTAAACAGATCATCTAAAAACAGAAACAGAGTAAATAAGTGAAATATTTACATTAGCTGAATAAAGCCCTCTTTGTCAAAAACATTTCTGTAACGACTGAGAAAAGTTGTCGTCGTAGCTAAGTGTAAATATGGTTACATAATATATATATATATATATATATATATATATTAAATCTCAATATGTATATTATTTGAAATACATAAGAAAAAGACCAGATAAAATTTTATTTTTGAAGAAATAAAGAAGTAAAATATCATGAAAAGTAAGTATCAATGTAAATTTAATTTATTTAATCACAATTTCTTTAGGTTTAAAACGAATAAAATCTCAAAATATTTCCCTAAAAGCAAAGAAATTTTTGGCATCGTAAAGTTTCGAAACATTACTTCTTTCTTTATCTTTCCCAAAAGATCAATATTTAGCATATAAAACCAATCTTTAATTTGATTTGTCTTTCCATTTTACCTCAAAGGACTTACGTTAAAGTTTTCGTTGCCGCAATTTTTCAACAAACGCATTAAAGGAACTTTTGGTGTTTGTATTTTATTCCTATGTGAAAAGTTATACTTTTTTCCACCATGTGCTTTGATAGAATGATTTCACTAGAGAAAAATATTTTTATAATAAACAGATTCTTGTAGAATATAATACAGGCATAATCGTGTTTATTATTTATTTTTGCAAAACTAATAATTGATACCGATATTGGTAATTTCCGTGCACAATATTATGTATTTCCTTACTGTTAGTTTGAAAATACCTTTTTGTAATTCAAAAATGTCTCATAGTTTAATTTTAACATTATTTGAGAACATGACACTAAGTAGAGACTGATTTTTTGGGACAGTCTTTTACAAATATAAGAAAATACAGTATCCTGTACAAAATAATCCACGTGTCTCTCTAGCCTCAACACTTAGTGGTATCCCTACAAGGTATTACAAATGTAGTATGATATTATATTTTTTAATCAGAGTTAGGAACACGTTTGAATATAGAATATTGTTCGTGCTGAAGTATCTTTGGAACGTCTGAAGAATATCAGAATAGGCATTCTTCTTTTTTTTTTTTTCAATACTGTGGCATGCTATATTTTTAGAAGTTAATCTTTTTAAAACTTAAATTTCCTCAAAATTGATGTTAAACTATAAAATACATCCGCCATAATTTTTTAGGTGCAAGTGAAAATTTCGAATTTTCTTAAAAAAGCATGATTTATGACAGTTCTGAGAAGTCTACTCTTAATTACAGTTTTGGCTCATTAAGGCTGGAGTAGCTGAAGAAAATTCCTTTAATTTCTAGGGACAGTGAGCAAAAATAAAATAAAATGCGGAACACCTTAAACAACTTTTGATTTAATGATTGAACTTGGTTATATTAATGCTCATTCTTAATGGTTTGAGAGCATCACCTCCAATGAGCTAAATAATAACTGAAAACGGTATTTTAAGTTACAGAATCAAACACAAAGACTTACTTTGTTCGAATAACCATGCCTTTTTCGGCAATTTCGGGTTCTTAAACCTACAAGATGTGAGGTAAGCCATAATATGGAAAATATGGTTCATATCGTTTGGTCAGAAATATGGCCGAGAGTCCTGACGTAAATTTTATTTTTGTTGTTTCTTTTGCCACATCTTGAGTACTTTTTAAGGACTTATACGAATCAATACTTTTCGAACACAATCACTACATCTAAGTACTCTATACCGTAATTCTTCTAGGTATAGTTCATGAAAATCAGATCATTAAATCAAAAGTTATTCAGGATCATCCATTTTTTTGCACACTATATGTTCTTTCATATTACTAGGTACGTATGGCCTACATGTATTCTGCCATAGAAATTACTTGTGCTTGTACACCAAAGACTGTTGCGAAAGAAAATGGAACGCTTAGAAGAAAAGCAACTTTCACGTTTGCGTGTCTCCATGGATTACTCATTTTCGGTAATCGTCAAGCTTACAAGAAAAGCAAAAGATTGACTTACATGTTCAAAAATTTGTTTACTTAATCAAGACAAAGTGTTGCTCTAGTAAACGCAATCATTTTCATGTTATTTAATCATTATTTACTTTTCAGATATACAGAATTGAATAAATAGCTTTTCAACAAAATATATAACAAAATACAAGACAAATTACAATTAACAAATAGCAGACAAATTACAATTAACAAATAACAAGCAAATAATAGCTTTTTAGCACTGTTAGAATTTTCATTCTAAAATTGCGGAATATTTTTTACTTCTACGGTTTTGAAACTGTTTACAACTAGCAAGGTTAAAAAAACCTTACTAGAAAACTATTCGTTTTTGTTACCATTTACAAACAGCATGGCTTTAAAACTGTAAAAAGGAAATTTAATTGGATGGTAAAGTTAGGGTATGTTAAGCATGGACATAATGTTAGTTTGTGGTTGAGTAGTGTTATATCAAATGAGCAGCAAAATGTGGCTTTTTTGATTTATCAGGTGGTGACATCGATCGTGAGAAATGGAAATACTAGACTTTCTTAGGTTAAGCATTTTTATGGTGCAGTTATCTATGAGTGAAGGGGAATACCGTATTTTAATAGCCCAAGGTCAAAAAATTGGGGTGGGTAGGGCACTGGAAACTCTTAGTGTGTTGAAGTTAATGGAGGAAATATTGCAATGTCAACATGAGATTGACAGCTTAGGCTTCTCGGCTATGTACCCAGCTGCGAGGAACTAAATGGATTGATTAGGTGGGCCTAGTTAATGCTATAAAAATTTGGTTGTTTAACCGTATTAGGTGAAAGCATGCTATAAACGGTTTCTCTCACAGTTAGCAGTTTGAATACCATTGTAATTATTGTTATTTTACTGTTTGTTTGAATATGATAAAGTAATAATAAAAAATTTTTATCTAATATTTTTTTCCGAGAAATTTCAAACAGTGTGGAATGAAATTTAGAATGTTTAATATTAAATACAGGCTTACGGTGAAATGAAACTGCTGTGAAAAATCGTCAGGTATAGCTCTTCATTTGTCCTAAATAGTGGCTTTCACCACCTTTCACTCTGCATGGTTTCTTTTCTAAAAATATTTTTTTATTACAATAAAATTAAAGATTTTACATTAAGTCTACTGGAAATTTTTTTTACCACCACATGTTTTCTTTGATCTAACGCCCCGAGCACAAACGAGTTCTGAAACTATAAGTTGATGGCTTAATTCCCAAGAGATTCATTTTCCAATTGTCTAGATTCTTACTCGAGGGAATTTCAAAATGTCTGGGGTCTCAAAAAAGCAATTAAAGGAAAATAATACCAAATGCATTTTTAAACAGCATTTAAAGTCTGCTTATGATTCTTTAGTTGAAATTGGAACTTCTATTTCTGATGAATGCTCAGAAGCGACCAACTTTCGTCTTCTCGTGTTTAATTGTATCACCGAATTTGGATACATATTTTACTACAGTTGCCACAGAGTAGATTTATAGTTCGATGATTTGAATTCCAACGTTTAAAAAAATTTAGATGTTATCTTCTCCTTATGCTAAATGGTTATCCCCTATTAGATAGATGTGAAAGAACTGCTAGACAGTGAAAGTCAGGCTTGGAGCCATAAAAGAACAGACATTCTCCCTTTTATATAAATCTTCCTATGGCATTTATGGAAAATTAACAGTTAGCAAACAATTTCTCTTCACGTTCTTGGATATTCGTAAAACGTATGAACAGTAGTGGAGCAAATTCTGTAAATCATTTAAATTTAATGTAGCATAAAGAAGAAATTAAGTTAATAAAAATTATAAAACGGAGAGCAGTAAAATATAATTTTATTTCTGAACATGGTAATTTAACATCTATATCTTATAAAAGGAAAAACAAATTCTATTGCAATGTGTCCTACTGAAAATTGACCTTCTTAATATAGTAAAGATATAAATTGTAAATAAGTTAATTTTACATTATTTTAGCAAAAAGCTAAAAATTTAATCTCATTTCCTATGAATTGTGATTTTGACCTTACATCATAATTGCATGTTAATGGAAAATAATTTTATGCTAGTGTTAGCCAATAATCCATCCTAAAATATAAACTTATAATCTTGAACTGCTGTGACTAAAGGGTAGTAACTCGACTCCCATTGAGGTAAAGCAGGTTCGAATCCCAGCCGTGGCTGGTTGATACGAATTCCGCACCCGACTCACACCGATCATAGTGCAGACATAAAATATCTCCAGTGGTAAACGGATCATGGGCAAGGGGAGGTTTTCTTGGTTTTCCTCTCCACGTAACGCAAACGAGTGTTAGTTCCATTAAAAAGTCTCTCATGAAGGCTAATTTCTCCCACCGCTTGATCAAGGAGTTTCCTTTTCTTTTGGGGTGGGTTTAAAATTACAAGACTACAGAGTTGTATATTGAAAGTTTTAACCTCAGAACTGGGTGGGCTGTTCAACGCTAGTTATAAAATAAAATGAAACTTGTAATCTTACTTTACCAAGAAATTCTATTTATCTTATGAATTGAATACGCATTAATGATGCTATAAATATAATTGCTTTCCTATAAAATGGGATATATTGTTAAACTGCTTAGTGCCGTTGGCGAAATTAAAGTAATTATATAATGGTTTACTGGCTCATACCTTATGATTCTCAATGTATAATGCGCTCATAATCCTTTTCTAAAGGCTATGGTATAAACCTATAAGATCCACAATTCCATTACGTTAATCGCATCAAATACTTGAATTTAAAATCCTTTAAAATATAAAAGATAAAAAAACAATAATTAATTCAAAAAATGCGTGCGAAGATATAAAAAAAGGGGGGAAAATGTACTTTTGGGTTTCTTCTTTCCAACTTTTAATAGGATATTTTCGTTAAATGCTTTTAGTTTCCCATTTAAAGAATGGAATTTCTTACATTGGAAATGCATTCAAAAATATTACTATTGATTATTTTCAAGAATTTATTTAACTTTTTTCTATTTCTAAATTTACCGAGGGGTATTCTAGATTTTATTTTCTATTTTTGTTGAGCTACTCTACTTTTTAACAACGTTAGGGAGGAAAATAAATGCATTTTTAATAAAGCAATCAATATCCCAATGGAGCTATCGTAGGATTTTTATCGATCGAACTTAAGAAGAAAAATGTAATCATTACAAATCAAATAAAGCGCAAAATATTGCAAGTCCAAAATACCTCTTTCGAATCCAAATTTTCTTGGATGTTGAACAGAGAATAAACAGCTTGACAGTTTTGACTATTATAATAACACCTACACACTTTTCATCCTCTAATCTTATTTTTAACGTGAAATCATTCTTTCCTAAATGAATTCCAGGAAGTTAGATTAGATATTTATAGAAGAAAGATCAAAAACAAGTTTCTGGCAGTTTTACGTCAACGTAACGACATTTATCGCGAATACCTCCCGCAAGCTCCAGAAGTTAACGTCCCATGGCGATTTAAAAATTTTAATAATTTAACTCCAGAGACCACCATCTGAATAGGGGTAAAACTTATTTACGTGGTAAATAACTTGGTTGTAACTACGATAAATTTAATAATTCTCGGAATTTCCCCCTTCCTATAAATAATCGTTATCCCAACTCTGCAACTCT
The DNA here is from genome assembly GCF_043381705.1 of Parasteatoda tepidariorum. NCBI lineage: Eukaryota > Metazoa > Arthropoda > Arachnida > Araneae > Theridiidae > Parasteatoda > Parasteatoda tepidariorum. Next base: position 37,738,807 of record NC_092205.1, read on the forward strand.
CTCGAAATTCATTAAAGGAAAAGCAACTGATAACATGCGGTAAATGACAACTCAACTCAACCTTTAAGTTTGCTTTTTGATCGAGATTGGACTAAAATTGAGAGACAAAGTTAAGCTTAAGATTGTCGACTTTCGCGATAAATTTTACAATTTATGCAATAGGGTTAATAAATGTAGTGAAATACATTCGACCATGTTCGAAAACTAATATTATTCTAACAATGTTTTTAGAAGACTTATTAATTCTTGGAATTAATAAAATTATAGCAATTATGATGATCATTGCATAAATATTAATTGCTCCAATTAGGTCGGATGCATGTTAATAAATAAGATGTGTTTTTCTGGAATTTCATTTTATCAACCACTTTTGAATGCGTAACCGTACATCAATTAATGTTGAGTACGGCTAGAGGTTTACTAGAGGTTAAATCAATGAATCTTCGAATTTCAATCATGGGTATTCAAAATGAATACCATATGAAAAATAACTAGCTTCCTCCTGAATAAAATATTTATTAACAAATTCTACAAAAAATGCCATTTTATTCAATTATTTTTTTAAATTTCATTTCATTATAATAAACTCCCTCTTATGTTATGGTTCAGTTCTTTTATTATTTATTATAAATTTTTTATTAAAATTTTTTTATTATATATGCACAATTATGAAGATTTTAAGTTTAATCAAGAAACCGCTCAACTAAATTCATTCTGTTACTTTGCTTTACTTATATAATAACTTTAGAAAGCGTTTGCATAGCGTTTGAACATTGATATATTTAAATTTTTTATAAAACTTTGTAATATTCCGGATCGAAAATAATTCTAAATTTAAAGGTATTACTTTCTAATTTCTAATTTGAGAAAAAATGTATGGTAAAAACTACCAAAATATGATGAAGTTAACCGTGTTTCTATCTCAATGAGAACACCAAAAAGAACAATGACTTTTACCATGGCGTTTTGTATCATTATCATATCATTAAGCATATTTTAGTAAAATTAATTATAAAATATAGTTTTATAATCTGCATTAAAATCTGAAATAAATGTTGAAAAAATTCGCAATCTTATCATGATAACTTAGCGCATAACACTATAAAAGCATTTATTAGGGTAATTTTACTTTTCAGTTTTGTATTTGCTACTAAATGTGTGATTATAAGGACTAGAATTTCCGAAAGCTGTTACCATTTTAATAGGAACCGCTGTAACGTAAATCTTATACTATAATACGAGGAATGGTTGCCAAGTCGAAAATCGCCCCAGAATTAATAAACTCCGGTAAACTTGGGGGTCTGGGGTTTTTGGCCACGAGGAATCGATTGGCGCCGGTTTTGAAGCGCTACGGTCGAGCAGTTCGGAGTTACAGATAGGATATTTTCAAACTTTATTAGTTCGCCATAATGGCTATAGATACTTTTCTCCACTCTTATAAATGTATGCTAATGCGAACCTTACAATTGAAATATTAATTTTCGACAACTTAAACCAATAATATACGAAGGAATTAATAATTTAATTGTAAGGTTCGCATTAGTTTACATTTATCAAAGTGGAGAAAAGTTTAACTTTTGTGTTAAAATCACCGTCAACAAAGTCCGACATTTCAACATTCATCAGATTTCAAGCTACATTTTCAACATGCAGAACGCACCTCTACATGAAATTCTTCAAGGAGCCGGAATTTTGGAACAACAAGCGATCAACTCAATTCTACCCGCAAATGGACAACTAGAAGATACCGTCATTGTCAGAATGCTTCTCCATTACGCCGAACAAGCTTACCCGACCGTCAAAGTTGCCGTACTTCACCCTGAATTTGTCGCACGCTTCTACGTTACAACAGCGGATGGCGCTTATGAAGGAATGGCTCTTCTCAACGATATCAGCGACCAGAACAAGGCTTCCAACTATCTATACGGCGTTCAACAAGGATTCGACGTGCTACTCATTCCCATTCACAAGAGAGCTCAAATGGATAGAGGCGAGCACTGGATGCTAGGAATTTACGAAGCAAGCTATGGAGAACGTCAACTATTAGTCTGCGATCCAGTCGACAACCCGCTGCCCATCGATGCTGTTTTGAGAAAAATACTGCGACACGTTTTGAATACCGTTGTTACGAATGAAAAGCTGAAAGGATGCATCGTGAAACCTCGCAACGCTTACAACCACCAAGATGACGCGTCTTCCTGCGGAGTTTACATCGTCTTTTATGCTCGACAATACCTCTCTCATCGACGCCTTTTCCTGGACAAGAATTTTCAAGAAGCGGATGAACGGAAGCAAATTTACGAATTCGTTGTGAACAGTGTCTTTAATTGTATAATTTTTTGTTATCAATTACATTTTATTTCCTATGACTTTTCAAACTTTATACCTTTGTATAGAATAGTTCCCTTTCCAAACTCTAACTTTGTTTAGATAGTTTACAATGGTGCACTTTAACCGGTTATCTTTTCACCAATGGTTTCACAAATTTTCTTATGGCATGTATTGTTTTGATAAATCACAATTGAAAATTTAAATCTTCGAGTTAGCTTCGATACCTGTTTTCTCCGAGCGGAGCTCGGTCACCCGCTGGTGATTTAAATACCATATATTTTGGTTTTATTACAATAATTCTTCTTCTTTTTTTTAGAAATGTCTTTACCACACAGTACTACAATTTAATTATTTTTTCTCAAACCGAGATTTCTTTCTATTTTCGGATGATTTTACTCCTTTTGCAACCAATCTTTCAATTATAAGCAAAATGTAGTATTTTTGTATGTCGTAAAACATACCTTTTTCTTAAAAGATATTAATCTCATAAGTGCATAAAGTACATAAATAAAGCGAAGTTACTCAAACCATACCTCAAAAACTTTGCGCAGAAATATTTAAACAATGGAATGATGCTTATCTAATAAAGAAGTAAATAAGAATGCATTTTTAAAGTATTTTGAATAAGTGTTTGGCTTACACAACTATTATTAATTATTTTTTTCTTCTCTTTCTGCAGTTCGAAAGAGTTTTGAATAGAGTTTTGTCTACTAGTTTATAAGTTTAGTGAATAGTAAGTTTAGAAATTCTTTTTTCCTAAAACTGCATTATCAAAATATATTTTAAAAGTATAATAGAAAGCAGATAGGCATGTCAGGTATACAATGTAAAGAATATATAGGCTTTCGTGTTTAACAGCATTTCACAAAAAATAATATTTTCACATTTAAATTATATAGTTTGAATATTTTGTTAGATAACTTAATACAGTTTATTGAGGAATTCTTTTTATGTAAATTTTAGAAATGTTTTTAGCAATTAAAACTTTAAAGTGCGTTGATAATTGTTTATGAAATAACAAATTGACCTGTTTTTATGACCAATCTTAAAACCTATTTTCATTTTGAATTTTTTTTAATTTTTTTGCACTTGGGAATATTTGTTTCTATGCATAATCAATCGAATAAAATGACAAATCATTTATACTCCTTTACAATAATAATAATAATAATAATAAAATCATTGCACGGTTGAAGTATTTTTTTACCAAATAATACCGAAAATAATCTTAATTTTTCAGTTTTTGTGATAAATTGGTAGATCTTGACACTTAGACCATTTCAGTCAAAATCTCATAAGGTTTTGTAAAAAATCAAGACAGAACTTATTTCAAATGTTCCTAATCCACAGAACTTAATCCTTCAGAACTTCTGGAAAGGAACACATTAATGTCTAAGTAAACTTTAAGAGGATGCCATACCATTGGAGAAACTTTTCGTTGCAAACTCTTTTTCACCAACATTACTTTTTTTGAATTGAAAAAAAAGTGAGTTTCGAGAAAACTAAAGGAAAAGCCATAAAGTTTCAATTCCTAATAAAATGGGCTTGTTTTTAAAATGAAATATTTTCGCAATAAGTTATAAATTGATAAAAATGCGAATGAAAATGAGTGTTGTCAGTAAATAGATAAACAGAAAATGAAATAAAAGACAAATAAATGAAACTATAACAGTAAAAAAGTAAGTAAAAGTGTGGCTACAGGCACTGTGAAAAAATTTAGTTTACTTCGTCATCGCAAATGAAGGCAACCATACACCAAATTTAATATAGGGAAGAAAAAAATATTTTAGGAACTGAAATAATAAAAGATAAAAAAAAAATGCTAAAATGCTAAAAAAATTCTTTAAGATCTTGAAAAAATTCACTAATATTTGTTTTAAATTTTATAAACTCCTTCCATTTCAAATTAAAATATTTTAGAATTGCTACCATTACTTAAATAGCTTAAGTGACACAAAGTTAATTAACTTATACTTAATTTATGAGCAATGAATTAGAAATGAGGCTTAATGTTAGTAATAACTTACGTGTTTCTTAAAATTTCGAATAAAACGGAAGTTCTATTTCTCCACAGCGAATTAAAAGAAAAAGATATATAAATAAATAATGAAATGAGAGGAAATTAATTCCTTTTTAGTAAATCTAATTAAATTAGTTTGGAGAATGAGGTAAAATTTAATACATTTAAATAGAGTCTTTATTACTAAAGTGATAATTAATGCTAAATACAGCGTCTTTCTTAAATTAATTGAATTGGAACTGAATAATAAGGACTTGATTAAATTTTGCACATGATTTAGAATCATAAAGAAATATAAACATTATTTCTATTTTTTCTTGTTTTATTTATTTTTTTCTTATCTGATATAAGAAAAAGTGTTATTATTTTATTTTTATAACAAATTAGATCCGATTTTTTTCTGTAACCTGAAATAATTGCTTTTTACAGTATTTTGGCATTTTGTCGCAATATTTAAAAACGCGTAATAAAAAGAAACTTTTTTTGAAATTAAAATCATGCATAATTGATCAGACAAAAATTGTGCTTCAATATATGGCCTAGTCTAAGCCACTGAGCTGAACTGTGAGTCATTAAAGCTGCTCAGTTTAATATTTTCCTGCATCTCGAATTTAATTGGAGTGCATCGATGTCGGATATTTTAATTTTAAAAATCTATTTTTTAGAGTTCGTTATTTTTTTAGTTTTACCAACAGAATAACATTGTTTGAAGCGTAATACTATAATTATTGCAGAGTAGTTGCAGATACTTTTGATTTTAAATAATAAGCATTTTATTTACAATGGTACTTCAAAGTAACATTTTAAAAGGGGAGAATTTCGATTTTTCTGCCCAACGTATGTTAAAATTTTAATTATTTTCTCATGTATATTAATCGCAAAATCAGTTTTTTTTAAAGAAAAACTATGGCAGTGAACTAAGTAGCTATCACTATTACATAGCTTAGTAGCTATCCATATAACGCAACTAATGTGAATAAATGAAGTTAGATTAAAAAAAAGGTTCAAAGTTAGAGAAGGAAAACAAATTTTTGCTCTTTAAACATCTTTATTTTTTATTTATAGTCTAATGAAAGAGTTTTTAGAACCTAAAGTTTCTAATGCTCGTTGATTGCATTGCAAGATTTCGAAATCATTTTAAGCTGAATTCATGAAAAAAATTAGTTCTGATGAAAAAAAGAGAACTTTATCAAAAATTATAAATTTCTTGTCAATTATCAATGCATTTTTTTAAAAATGAAACTGGTACTCAATTTTCTGCTTAAAATTCTTTATAAGCAAATGTACAATAATTCGTTACAAACAAAACTATTGTAAAACTATTATATATTTATTAAGAAATGTTATCCTTCATTTACAAAAGTATACGCTTTTAAATCATTTAGCTAAGAAACTTTTTTCTCTAAAAGAGATGAGAAATAACGGAATTACATTATATTTCATTGAAAATTTAAAGTGTTGCCATACAGTTTTAAAATTTGGAAAGAAAAAATTCCTTGACAAGCTTTTCAGTGATCAATAGAATTTTATTTAACGTACTTTACACATATTATTATTATTCTGAATAATTAAAAGAATCGGTACGCAATGGTTTGGGAATTGCATGTGAAGATATCGAATAATAAAAGCGTAATCATTTTTACCTTATTTCAAAAGTCTCGCAAGTTTAATGAAGCATTTTTAATCGAGTCAAACGAGTTGATATTAACATTACGAAAGTATAAAATACTAATACAAAACACATTTGTGGTTTTGCTCTCCATTGTTTTTGTGATCTTGCTCTCCATTTAACGCAAATGCTGGTTAAGTGCATCAAAAAATCCTCCTCAGAAACAAATTTCCCCCTATACTTGACCCAGGAGTTCCCTTGTTTTCTGGATTAGGTTAAAAATTACAAAGCTACGGAGTTGAACATTGGAAACCGTAAGATCAAAATCGTGTCTGCTGTTCAACGATGGCTATAAAATGTATATAAATATATATCTTCCAAAATGATGTCTTAAGCTATCTTGACCTTCTTCTGTAAGAAATGCGTATTTCAAACTCTAATGTTCCAAAAATAAAATATAATTAAAAACTCGACAAATTTTTTTTTCTCTCGATGTTTTTTATTTTATTGTCTATAGATTCTCTTTTAGTAGTGAATTTATCAAATTTCAAATTATTCTGTTTACCTTTTCTTAATTCAGCATTTAAACGGTTAAATACTTTTTTCTTCTATAAAACAAAATAAAACACTTAAATACTTTGAAAATTACATTATTTTCTTTTAACAAACACGATCTTTATTTATATAGTTAATTATTATATTAATTTTTTGCATTTAATAGCGATTTAAAAAGACTGCAGATTAAATAAACATTTTTAATTTAAAACACGTATTTTCAATTTTATTCAATCAAACGTCTGAATGGCAATCTGGAAGTCATGAAATTAAAATCAACATCCATCCTATAAAATAGAACTCTTATCATTCTCTGGGAAACAGATTCAGTATCCAAATGAGGTCTGAAAGCCATCACCTGACGGCTTTATTGCTGAATGTACCACCTGAGTAGTACTAAGGCAAATTATCTCAACAAACAGAGCTTTTCCCTTGAGGCGGGGCTTATAGCCATGGAATGTCAATCAAATCAACTCTCCTGGCACCTCATTGGCGTAGCTGATCACATTAGCGAAGCTGGCACTAAATCTCCTCACGGCTTCCTGAGAAAATATATATTATGTACCCTCAAACAGCCACCTATCACATGCAAATGGGAATCTGTTTGATTTCCGAACCTGCTTTCAAATTTATAGTGCTGTTAGAATTGAATGTGACACATGCTGTGCATGACATTTGAATACATTATAACAAAGTCTCTCCATCAATCAAAGCTCTGTTCTTCACTTTTGTCTAAAAATTAATAAGTGTGGGCCATCATTCTGCGTTCATGATTGTTTTTAATTTTTGGTCATTTTTTATAGATATTTAAATTCAGCAAACTTATTTATTAGTGTTTATGAAACCTTTCTGATTACATAGTGAATTTTAGAATTGTTAGAAATCTATCATTAAAAGCACCAAGCATGGTTTGTTTTTATTCGTACTATGTGATGGGTGGCAGATTGTTTTTAGAAGAAAAAAAAAATTTAACTTTTATGAATTGTACATTTATCCTGGTTTTTGCATAATTTCTACTTTTTCTCGCGCATTTTTGTGGTTTCTTCGTTAAAAAATCGCAAGTCAAGATCATACCAACTCCCGGTCATGTCTTTAAGAAAGCAATAAGTCTAAAGTTTCACTCCCTTGCTTATTAAACCATCTTTCTTTCGCCAAAGAGGACGGGGACATCATTAAACCCCTGCAGACAGGATTTAGTAAACACTGACAAAAATTCCTAATGAAACTATTGCTCCATTCAGTGGCAATTCAGTTCCAATATTGAAGTAAGCAACACAACAAGCAACTGTTTACAAACTACATCAATCAAAGTTGCCATTAAGAAAAAATATAAATATAAGTTTATTAATTTTAAAATGATTTATTATAAGCTAACTGTTTTTTTATTAAAATTTTTTTTTAACAATTTCTATATTTTTCTCTTAAAAAAACTTTAATTTTGGAATTAAATTCGCATTGATTATTTTTATTAATTACAATAATGCTTTCGTTCTACCTCATGCTGCTTGTTGATACTAGCAAGCCTACTTTATGAAACCAGCCAAATTTAAGGCAGATGGTGCGTCTTTTGTTTTCCAGTGGCGCCATCTATGGCCAAGAAAACGACTTAGGCCACACACGTGTCACAACTCTTTTATAGAATGACCCCATTCATACATCCCTTTATTCATCCGCAGATCGTAATTTTGATTTGACCCAGAAAGCGATTAATCTCCAATTCAATACCCCCAGAGGTATGTTTTGTTATGGGAAAGTGGAGGGCCTTATGACCCGACAAATTTTAAGTGCACCAGTCACCATTTATTGCTCGAGAACTCTTCCGCCGGGAAGGATTGAACTCACGACCTCTTGGACATGAGCCCAACGCTCTATCCTCCAGACTGTCCCGGTTCATTACAATAATGAGATTGTATAAACTATTCAAGCTTTAAAAAACTAAATATCAATTCCAGATTTTGATTGCTTCCTTCTATAATTCCATTAAATTTGTATTTAATTTATAAAATTCATGCAATCTTCAAGAGATAGTTTTAACTTAGTTTTTAGATTTTATATAGGATTACAAATAATGAATATATGTTAAGTTTTACTGCGATTTTATGATTCAAATTAGGGAAAAAAGTAATTTTTTTTTCCATCAAGCATAATCTCTAATCTAAATTAAATAGTTATTGTTAAAAAACAGGTTTAGTTTTTAATAAAATTAAAAATGTACCTTTCTATAGGGTACCTTTGAGCAAAGATTGCAGACTTCTTAAGACCTTTATAATTGAAAATCAAGAAGAAGAATGGTTTGTGTTTATTTTTACAAAAAATGATGGTTGGATTGCCATCTGTTGCATTTTGAGAACTCCTAAGTTTTTAACTAATCAGTAACGAGGAAAATAGCTTCTTTCCTCGAGTTATTAGACAGTGAAGATGGACATTGTAGGGGAATAATGGCTCTTGTTCAACTAGAACAACTGCATATCTGCTACATTCGCCAACGGAACAAAAAAAAAAGAATTAATAATAATAATAATAAAAACGAAATGGAAAGTCTTCACAGGGGCAAAAAGAAGAAATCTGAATCTCAAGAATTTTATAAGAACCTCTGTATTTTGAATGCACTTTTGAAGAAAAGACAAGGAGGCGGAAAATGAACAAAAAAAAGACGACGGGAGTCCTTGTGAAGAAATATTGTTTGGGGAGAAATTTTGTGAAAAAAAACGGCTCTTGTCCTATACATTTTTAATTTTTTTTTCAGCAGAGAAACTCTCTAATTTTGTTTTAAAATGTATTAGGGACGTAAATAAATACTTGTGGCATTCGTATATATATATATATATATATATATATACGAATGCCACAAGTATTTATTTACGTCCCTAATACATTTTAAAACAAAATTAGAGAGTTTCTCTGCTGAAAAAAAAATTAAAAATGTATAGGACAAGAGCCGTTTTTTTTCACAAAATTTCTCCCCAAACAATATTTCTTCACAAGGACTCCCGTCGTCTTTTTTTTGTTCATTTTCCGCCTCCTTGTCTTTTCTTCAAAAGTGCATTCAAAATACAGAGGTTCTTATAAAATTCTTGAGATTCAGATTTCTTCTTTTTGCCCCTGTGAAGACTTTCCATTTCGTTTTTATTATTATTATTATTAATTCTTTTTTTTTTTTGTTCCGTTGGCGAATGTAGCAGATATGCAGTTGTTCTAGTTGAACAAGAGCCATTATTCCCCTACAATGTCCATCTTCACTGTCTAATAACTCGAGGAAAGAAGCTATTTTCCTCGTTACTGATTAGTTAAAAACTTAGGAGTTCTCAAAATGCAACAGATGGCAATCCAACCATCATTTTTTGTAAAAATAAACACAAACCATTCTTCTTCTTGATTTTCAATTATAAAGGTCTTAAGAAGTCTGCAATCTTTGCTCAAAGGTACCCTATAGAAAGGTACATTTTTAATTTTATTAAAAACTAAACCTGTTTTTTAACAATAACTATTTAATTTAGATTAGAGATTATGCTTGATGGAAAAAAAAATTACTTTTTTCCCTAATTTGAATCATAAAATCGCAGTAAAACTTAACATATATTCATTATTTGTAATCCTATATAAAATCTAAAAACTAAGTTAAAACTATCTCTTGAAGATTGCATGAATTTTATAAATTAAATACAAATTTAATGGAATTATAGAAGGAAGCAATCAAAATCTGGAATTGATATTTAGNATATATAAATAATTTAATTATTTTTGAGCAAAATTCTTTCATAACTCGAAAGTATTTCTGTTAACGCTAAATTTCTCTACATAAGTTAGGATGTAAATTAACGTGTAGTTAATTAAATACAGGGCAGTATCTCTCATAAAATTAGTTGAAATATAATTCTTTCTGGTCTAACTTCTTTAACTTTACTTAGACTTGTTTATGATTTTTTTTGTAACCTTGAATATATTTGTTTTATGTAACTGGCAACTTCCATGCGTGAATAGTTTGTTTATGTTCCGCAAGGTTTCGTCTTGGTCTTAAGTCTCTGTGTAAATATATAGCGAAAGAATTGAAATCTTGGAGAGAGATCCTTTGTGAGAGAATTTAAATGTACCACTTCAGAGAATTGATACTTGAAGGGTTTGGCTAACTCCGAATAGAATGGAAAGAACAGTTGCTATCGTACACAAATACCACTTTTCAACAGCCAATCAAGATTTCGTTTCCCTCCTACGTCACTTGCAGGTTTCTTATTTCCTATTGCAGTTTTAATTGTCAAGTCTTAGTTTTTTCCACCACTCAAAAGTTGAGCTTGTGGTGAGAAACATATTGAATTCTTTTTTTGTAACAAATATTCGTTAATTATCTTCTTAATTCAGATAAGATAAAAGTTTTATTTCAGCTGCAAAAATATCAGTTGAAATAACCAACTAATTTAAGATTTTATCATTGCTATTATCTTTTGCTCAGATGGTAATGGCCATTCATGTACACGGAGTAAAATTTCTGATAAAATTACCGTACTACATAGTACTGGAAATTCGGCTTTCCGGAAATTCTGGTATTCAAAATTATAGTTCCAATAATCAGACATTTAGTAAAAAAAAAAACAACAAAAAAGAAATACAACAATAAAACGTAAATTAATCCACAAAATGGTTATTATGTCATGCTCTAATATAACATTTCAAAATTATAAAATTTTATCACAAATTACGGAACCACATTTTATTCTTAATTTTACCAAAATCATTGCCAAAGAGTTTCATTAATTTAATGATCTTTTTTGTATTCTTATAGAGCTAGTAACACGTAAAATTTTACCATGTTCTGGTAGTGCTGACCATACTTCTTTTCTCAGAGTAGAATGGTTGTTTGTTCTGATGTTCCGTGAAAAGTTTTAAAAAATTGAAAAATATCTTCGATATTGTAATCCTAATCATGATGCCCAAAGAAGGAGTGGTGTTATTTAGATTACTTAAACATTTCACTTTTCGATCTGCTATGGCGCCAAGCATTTCCTAATTTTTAATTTAACGGTTTTTGAAGATACCTGGCTTATGAAAATAATCAATTTTCTCTTGCACATTTGAGTGTCCTGTTTAATCCGGACATCTAGAAAGACTGATTAAGATCAATCATTGTCCTTGAGATCCATTTTGTAACCAGATCTCGGTAGACGCACTAACAAAAAGCAAGATTTTCCTTTTTTGCTCTTGAGTTCATTAACCGAATTCCGGACATTGACTATTTAAATAATTACCGATGGAAGCAAGGATGAACATAATTTCTATGGTAGTGGTGATCATCATTTTCTCTCAAAATTCGAGATCAGGTTCCGGAATATTACTGTGTATCAGATTTGACTTTATTACAATTAATAAGGGACTTAACGCTTTTAAATATTTAACCTCATCCTCAAATATCTGGATCATCTCAGTTAGTCGTAGTGCTATCGAACATCTTAGGTAATAAGTTGGCAATAAAATAGCTGTTTCAATTCTCAACACTCTTAAATAGTCTTCTCATCACCACAACATGTATTCCAATGAATCCTGTCTCATATTCGTCTCTATGGTAACGGAATTGCTGACCTCTTGTACGTGGAAGGTGTCGCTGATGTTTTAGAAGTTTTATAGTCATCAAATACCTCTGACCACTCAGATCTATGCCGAAATGAAGTTTTCAAAACCAACTGTTATGAAACACACTTTTGACTCATTTCTGGCATAACAGGCAAGCTCCAGTTAGCTCCTATACTAACAACGCTACTAGAGTAACCCAGTTCATCATTACGAGTCTAAGTGGACACATTAAATAAATTTCGTTTGGTTAGAAAATTTTTTGATGTGTAGTAATAATAAGTTCTTTAAGACCTCTCCTCATCATTTCTTGATTTGTGCAGGTTTTGACAGAGATGACATAAATTTAAAACCTCTTCCCGATGATTTTTTGAAGATTCATAGTCTCAGGGACTTAATCATGAGGACTAAATCATGAGGAACGAGTCATCATCATCATCATTTTTATTTATATTACTCTATTGATTTTAAAGCGGGTTGAGTACGAAATCAATATCTTATTATTTCTACTTAAACAAATACACATTATTGAATTTCTATAGGTAAATATACTTTATACTATGAATAAAGTACGCTAGTATTTTATGGCCACATTTCTTAGAAAGTTTTTTTCTTGAAAATGAAGTAAAATTCGAAATGCAATTTTTTCACTGAATATCAAATGTCCATTATATTAGTATAAATAACCAAATAATTAAAGATAATTGCTTGTTTTTTATTAAGACTTCATTAAAAACATAAACAGAAAATTAATGAAAATGAGGAACAGGACTCTGAATTAATTTTCTATTTCCTCCAGATCCGTCACAATTAATCCTTCATCGCAATACGTGAGTTAATCGAAAGCAATTTATAATTGAAAATAAATTTAAGATTTTTTGTTAAATATGCTTTTACTGTTTCGCATTTCATAATTAATTGCTTCTTTTGTCTCGGATATAAAATCCTTCTTGTTAATTATGCACATTTTTAATTTCAAATTGAGTTCCTCATCCTTTATTCTAAAATTTACATGTTTTTTAAGAATATTAAAATTTGGTTGATTCTTGCACTCAATACAATAACAAGTTGTTTTTTTTTACTCAAAAATTATTTTTGAAGTAAATTTGCATTTGAATACAGCATAAAAATTTTGTTTATTTAAGTAAGAAGTACTTTTAATTGAAATTAAAACTATGCCATGTTTTTTTTCTTTTTCTGTTGAGTAAACAATTTTCAAGACGGCTTTAATCAGAAAGACGGCTTTAATGGTTTCCCGTCATGCGTTACTGTATATTTTCTTTTATGAAATGCGCATAAAGATAAGTTTTTAAATGGAACTCTTAAACTAGAAAGCCTATTCCTCGAAGAGTCTAAAAAATAGTTGTATATCAATTAATTTTGATTAATATTTTGATGTTATGAAATTTATATATAATATTTGTTCACAAATATGACCATCCATGTTTTGACCTAACAACAATATCAGGAAGCCGAATTGTGCAAATTTGGAAAAGTACTTGACAGTGCAAACGCCTAAATTCAATTTTATTTAGCGCATATTTTATTTTATTTCATTTCATAACAATCGTTGAATAGCCGTCCCAATTTCGGGTTCACGACAACTAATGTTCAACTTCGTAGCCTTGTATTTTTGTATATTCTCCTGGAACAAGTATTTGAGAAAAATTTGCCTTTGTGGAGGACTTTTCATTCTAACTAACCCGCATTCGCGTTACATAGAGAGGAAAACCATGAAAAAAAACCATGATTAGCTTGACGGTGATGGGATTCTAATCCATGATACGTCGACCACTGACGATATTTTATGTCAGATCTGTGGTCGGTGTTAGCCGGGAGCGTAATTCTTACCAAACAGCCATCGGTGGGGTTCGAACCCGGTTCACGTCATTGGAAGTCGAACGCTCTATCCTTTGAACCCCCACTCCTCTATTTAGAGCATAAGAACAAGTTTTTAGCATGAGTTTCAACAAGCTCTTGACTCTCCATTATTATTACTTTTAAACATTTTTATTTATATTTTTCAAATGATTATGCAAATAACTATCAATGGTTGTATATGTAACTCGCAAGAAACGCGTATTACTCTTAGGAAAATCATGAGGTTTTGTGAAAATGAAAAGTGCTTGTGATTTAATTCTTTTAATAATTAAAGAATCACTCCAACTCTGCATTAACTAATCTCACAAAAATTGATATTTTTTTTAAAAAAAATATCTAGAAATCTTGAAAAATTGGCAGTTTTTTTAAAAAATTTAATAACTTTAAAAGTTTTATTTTTCTATTCTAAAACATATTTTTGTTTGGTTTTTTCTATTCTAAAACGCAGATAATTAAAGAATTATCTATTAATTTTAACTGAATATAACAGAAAGATATTATATATAATTTAAGATTAATGCTTTGTTTCAAGCGCAAGGCACTTGTCATTTTTTTTTCTTGGTAAGAGAGCTTCGAAAAAGGTTGAAAACGCGCCATGGCAAATAAAAAGCGCTATAACACTGTAATCTCTCCTTCTTCGTTGTCAGGAATAGCATTATAACCGACTTCTTCTCTATTGTATTCATATAATAAAATTAAGAGACTAAACTATACAGTCATTTTACCAACACTAATTTCGTTAGATAATTTTAATAAATAAATAAAACTTCATGCAAAAATTAATAAACTAATGTTGCTCAAATCAGGAAATTTGGGTTTCCGTCTGAGACAAATTTTCGTACGTGTTGTTATAGTTTTTTCTCGTTTGAATAAGTAAACATGATTACTGAAGGCAAATAGTTTCTATCAGGAACCAAAGAAAAAATGATTAAATAATAATTTATTTACTTGTTATATTATCGTTTTTAAAAAAAGTCAAATAGCCATAAAACATACAGTATTCAAATTATTAACTGTGAGAAAAATAGTTTATTAAATGTTTACATCGACAAACAAAGATTTTATCCACTCAAACTACGCTCACTTTATAGTTCGTCGAGGGGGGTAAGTAACTTAGCTGTAACCGAGAAGCTAATCAGTCATTTTCACGACTGATAGAATGGTACTTCGAACACTAGCAAAGACATGTTAATAATTCCTATATTCCTTCAACATATGAATTATTTATAGTCCCTTGCACTCCGAAATTGATGCTCATTATCATTAGAATACATTCGAAAAAACGAAAAAAAATTTAAATCGAAAAAAGTTTAGTATTTCCCCTGGCTTACAATGGATGCTACCACTACATAATCTAATAGTCCTGCATATTTACTGTAAAATGTTTGAGAATGGCACTACTACAAAATTACTGCAGTTTACAAACCACAGTAATTTTGCAGTGTGTATACCTCAGAAATTCTGTAGTGGAAATGACCAGATCACCACAGTCCTTAAATCGCATTTATTTTTAAAAATTTTTAGTTTATTTTTAACTGGGATTCTTAACAAAAATGGATCCTTTATTTTATTAAAGCACTTTAAATAATTTATAACTTCTATAAAAAGAAGGAAAAAAGAATATAATCTTACGAAGTGTCGCGCAATATATCAAACTTCATTGACAGTTACTTGAGGACGCAAAGCGTATACAACTCAAACCAACAAATTTAAGTTTATTCAAAATACAAAATAAGTGCACTTGTTTCATTTACATTGTTTGTTTTGAGTTGATGATTAAAAATGACAATGTTGTCCAATTAGCAAAAACGATTCGAAAATCGTGATATTACGAATACTTAATTTACAGAATTGCATACTGTTCGGAAAGCTTACTTAATAATGTAAACCTTCCAGACTTAATTTTTAAAATATTTTCTTATTAATTGTAAAAAAAAAACTATTTCTTGTTAAATTTACTTTAATCAAAAGCAGTTTTGGAGTGTAAATTACTTTGCGTTTACAATTTGAATAATTTGTTGAGAGATTAGAAGCATAATTTAATTTGCTTCTTTTGATACACGTTCATGACGTTACTTAGAAAGAGTCTTAATATTTGTAGCAAACCAAAAAATTTATGTTAGATATGTTTATCAGTTACATAATTTACACAAAATATCATAATTAAAAAGTTAATTAATAAAATTTCAAAAAATAATTAAAATTGAAAAAAAAATCTGTCACTTTTAATAGAAACTGTTGAATCATCCCAAAGCAAACCAAAGTTCATTTCGAAGAAACAATCGATGAATGGAGAGATCAAAGTAAAAGAATTTTCCATCATCTTCAACAAATCTTTAGACAAAAGAAAACAGACACAAAAGGGGGATATTAGAAATCCCAAACCATTTGCAGCTGCGCACTGCGTAAAAATACAGCGGAATGAGAAAAGTATTAAAGTGCGACGATAACGGGGCCAAAAAGTATTAAAGTGAAACAAATGCCTTCTTTAGAAATCGATAGAGAAAATTGTGGAAGGAATCCTTTTCATATTCGAAATCCTCCTTTTCCTTCCGCTCTAAGAACAAAAATTTTGGAAAACTTCTCATCTCCTACTTTTACCAATCACTGAAACACCCCCAGCCCCTCTATGAAACGTTTTCGTTATTACTGTCTCCACCCCCCAATCAGAATCGTTTTGCCATCGGGGAACCATATAATACGGACTACGGGAAACACCGATTTTCTGGAAACGCAATGGGTTAAAACTCGTTTCGGTTATTGATAAAAATGTCAAGAGATGGTCATTATGCAGAAGTGGGGGCTCCTGAATTAACGAGTATTTAATGAAGGATGTATACGCTTGGTGGGTCCCTTTAATGCATTAGCGCCCTCTTTTGCTTTATGGGGGACCTTCTTGCTTTGCCCCCTTTCTTTTCCAATCCTTTCAAAAAGATAGAAGCACAATTGTAACATAGAAAGAATCGAATCAAGTGGGAATTGTAATCGGGAGAAAACCCAAAACCCTTGATGAATGATTGTAAACGTCTCTGGCAACATTAAAGATTCTTCCTTAATTGCCTCCAGAGATGGTGCGTGTAGAGGTTTGTCGGACAAGTCTAAGATTCTTGTATCTGAAGACGTACCGTGCGCTGAAGAAGTAAAAGGGAAAGATTCATTAAGTTTTCCACTTTTATCGTTTGTTTTACAGTTGACTGCTTCTAGATTACAGTGCTTAGGATCTTTGATTTCAGCTCTTTCGTTTTATTTCGGTTTATTTAGTTTTTTTCAGCTTTTCCGTCAATTTTCGCATAGTTTTATTTTCATTTTCTTTTATGACTTTCCCTTGGGAGTAACATCTATTCATCTATGAAACAATTGATTTCTTGTTAGGAGTTTCTGGGAAATTTCTTTAGTTCTTCAGGATGAAAGAATTCTGTCTAACCAGAAGATATAATTTCCTTCTTTATATCTTAAAATTTAACTGATAATAACCGATTCTTGGTATTTCGCAGATGAAAGTCATTTTATTTCGTTGCTTTAACTGATTACTTTGAGGTAGACTAGTTATAATTATATTTATTTTAGAACTTTGGTGTTAACTCTATTAAACACTTATTGTTAGGTAATGCTGTAGTTGATTTGGTTAACTATTAAACGCAAAATTTGAAAGTTTTTACCCAATTTTTACCGAAAAGTTTTTACCAATTCGGTTAGAATTTTTTTTATTACATTACTGTTTTAAACGCTAATAAATATTAAATAAATATTTATTAATAAATATGAATATTAAATAATATTAATTAATAAATATAAATATAAAATGAATATTAATTGAATTTCTAATCTAATTCTAGAGTTTGGGATGGGAATATGATGTAATTAGGGAAAATGATGAAATTTTTTTCTCAAAGCGTGAGAAAATAGCAACTTTTTTGCCTTTTTTCATTTTTTGCACAGAGTTACTCAGCAATAAAAAGCTTAATCACTAGCTAGATGACAATATAATTATTTTTTTGATTACTTTTATTAGATTTATAAAATCCTTTTTAATTGTCATCTAATTTGTTTTATATTATTTTAATAAAGTTTTTTTCTATGTTTCCTTGAGAGATGTCGAGTGTTAATGATGTCATTTTTTCCCTAGCATTGAGAATAAATTACGAATCTATTTAAATATTTTAACTCTTCTTTATTTGTCTTGTTTTTTTAATTAATAATATGCTGAATATAATGTATATTTATAAGCTTTTCACACAACTCAATCTATGCATTTTTAGGTAATCTAAGAATAAATGCGGACACTTGATGTTCCAAACACTACTTAAATGATTTTTATCAAATTATCAAGATAGATTTTTTTTTACTTTAACTTTAATATATAACACATATAAATAATGCAACAGAATTAAATAAAAAAAGGGGGTTTAACACATGTCAATGTAGAGTGTTTACTTATCAATGTAGAGTGTTTACTTATCAATGTAGAGTGTTTACTTTTCAAATCTACAGTATCAGTTTTGCATATTTGATTGAAGAAACAGGTTTGATTACACATTTGAGGTAACGAAAAAAATCTTTTCAGAATGCTCTACTGTTACGTCATAGGTGCAACAACTTCAAATGCTATTTCCGGACATTAACAAAAATGATTTTAATTAAGAAAATAAATGCAATATTTTTTGCTGAATCACTCCCTTTAAAATATTACCTTTATATATCCATTTAAAGTGTGTCTACGCTGTATGTATTGTGAAAAATTCAGAATTAAGTACCGGCACCACTCATATATCCGTACATACGAATAGGTGTATCATCTGTAAAATACATTTTATCGTAAAATCCTTTTTTACCGTAAAATATTGTACTGTAATTTTTAATGCATTATTTATTTAGTTAGAGTGTTTCAGTGATTTTACGGTAATTATTGAAGTGAAATTTACGGTACAGCAAATTTTTGTTCCGTAACATGCTCCGGTAAAAATTATCCGCACCTTTGGTACTGATACTTTTAACCGTAATTTGGTCCGGGAAACTTGAAGGAGAATAATATAAAGTTTGGCTCTTTGCGAAATTGTACCAAATACAAGTAAAATTTTTCAAAGAAAAAGTTATTTACTCTCAAAGCATTAAGGAGCTTATAGTTTCTTTGTGATAATTGTCTCAAAAAATATTTAGATTTTTAAATAATATTGATTTTATTATTATTGATTTTATTAATATTGATTTCGGCATATTGATTTTTAATCAATATGCCGAAATATGTTGAATACCAATATGCTGAATACCAAATATGTTGAATACCAATATGTTTTAGCTGGATCGTAAAAGCAGATAATTTCTGTTTTATATTTTACTTTTTAATCAATTTAACTGCACTCTGAAGTATACAGACAATTCACTTAAAATTGTTTAATTTGCAGGTGCAGAACCTTTCACCTTGGTTAAGATTTCATAGGAACTTAAAATATTATTAACACATGAAAAAGCAACATGCCAAATCAAACATGAATATTTCTTACTTCTTTTATCATAAAAATATTTAAATTATCAGCAAGTTTGTTTTCTTTGAAGACACAAAATCCTATTCAAGTACGAAAGTAGCTAGTTAGAAATCAAAATTTTATTTCGAAATATTTCTTTTCAAAAAAGAGACTGTTTTTTTTGCAAAATATTGATGAATAAATAATTTGTCTTTCGAAATATTTTTCATTTGTACGAAAGATGGGGAAAGAGAAGTGTTTCCGTACAAAGTATCACTTGTTTTGTTCCGCAAGGTTATTGTTTCCCTTCAAGAGATAAATTGCTTTTAAAGTATTTTATTTTTATAAACACTCCGATACCTCAATTATTTCAAATAAATGTATTAGACTAAAATAGACAATTCTATTTTTTGAATTTATGTTGTCCCAAGAAATTTCAAACATTTGTTTACAATTTATTTTATCGTATTTGATACAAATATACTTTTCTTCACTTGGCATAAAAAATATAACATTATCAGCAAGTTTGCTTTCTTAAAGGATACAAAATCCTATTTAAGTACAAAAGAAACTCGTAAGAAATCAAAATTTTATTTTGAAATATTTCTTTCCTAAAAAAAATACTTTTTTTTGTAAAATATTCGTGATGAAATTTTTTTTTCGAAATATTTTTCAACCGTGCAAAATATGGGAATGGTGAAGCGCTTCAGTACAAAGTATCACTTCTTTTGCTCCCCAAGGTTATTGTTTCCCTTCAAGAGATAAATTGCTTTTAAAAGATTTTATTTTTATAAATACTCTTACTCCTCAATTATTTCGAATAAATGTATTAGAATAAAATAGACAATTCTTTTTTTTTTGCTTTTATGTTCTCCCAAGAAAATTCAAACATTTGTTTTTTATAGTAACCAGAAAGAATCGACTCTAAATATTTATAAATCTAGAAATTCAAGACATAGTTTTGAATGTATTTAGTTTCTCTAATGATGGTTTTCTTGAAAGCACCTATTTTATCTCGAAGGAAATAAGTAAAGAAAATCGTTCCTATAAAAACAGTTGCAAACTCTTTCAGAAATAAAGTTTGAATGCAGAATTAATAGTTCAATTTCAAACACGCATATCACAATAATTTAATAAAACTTAAAATTATTCTATAACTCATCTTTTATTGAACAAATACAGCTCTGGGTCATATTTCAACTCTTTTCTTTTTATGTAAGTGATTCATACGTTATTACACATTATGACAAGCGATTTGAAAGTACGTTAATTTAAAAGAAACTAACGGTTCTTGAAATAAAACTATTTTAAGAACAAAATATATATGAAATTTATTCTGAATATTGATAATTTACCAGCAAATCTTATAATTTGATGCGATTTTCACAAATATACGATTCAAAAATATATGTATTTATTATTAAAAATCCTGATGTATTTTACTACTCTCCTGTTATGTATTTTCTATGTGTCATTGAAAAACATATAAATGAATTTATAATGCGATTGATTTAAATGAAATATTTATAATTCAAAGATTTCGCAGTTTCGCAAGACGGCAGGAACATATATAAAAAAAAAGGGGGAATAATCATAAATATATTTTATTTTATAATCGGCATTAAACAGCCGACTCAATTTTGTGTTTAAGACTACTAATATTCAACTCCGTAACCTTGTAATTTTGAATCTAATACAGAAGACAAGGGAATTCCTGGATTAAGCTTTTGGAGAAATTTGCCTTCGTGGAGGACTTTTTAAATGGAACTAACCAGCATTTGCGTTACATGGTGAGGAAAATCATGAAAACCACCCATGGTTAGCCTGATGGAAAGGAGACAATAACCCATGAAAGGTTTACCACTTAGGATATTTTTACGTCAGCACTGTGGTCAGTGTGAACCGGGTGCTAAATCCGTTGCTTACTGTTATTTCTGAGATTCGAATCCTGTTCACCTCATTGGAAAACGAATGCTCAGTTCCCTGAGCCACCACGGCTCAAGCATAAATATAAATACATTTAAAAGAAATGACCGAATTCATTGCCTTAATTGTTCTTTGGCACGCTAGTATCAGAATCTCCGTAATTGTGATGCACATTGAAGGAGGTAGCATCTACTCATTTGATCTGCCAAACTACAAAAGGATCAGCTAGGATTCGAAAAGTTTCCAAAGCGATAAAGATTCTCGGTCAGATTGTCATTTTCATTCAGAACACGGAACTGGAGTAGCAACTTGGCTCATTAGACTGCTGTGAATTGCTAAAAGACCTCCAGTTCAGGTGATTAAATTTTATTCCACGGTGAATTTACAATTTACAACATCGATCCATTATTCGCGTGATATATAGCTTTATAGAACAGAGTTGTAGTTGTAATTAATTTACGTCGGCTATTGGGCTATTGGCGACGGTCTGGGAAACATCCCTGAGGATGATCCGAAGACATGCCATCACAATTTTGATCCTCTGTAGAGGGGATGGCACCCTCGCTTCGGTAGCCCGACGACTTGCACGCGAAGTCGAGCACTTTACGGTAGAACAGTTTAACGAGGGCCAATGCCGCACTCCTTCGGTCCCAACGCAGACTAATCCAAGTGGTCACCCACCCGCACACTGACCGCAGCCAGTGATGCTTGACTTTGGTGATCTGCTGGGAACCGTGTCTTAACGATCAGTTCACTGCTGGACATTTTATAGAACAGAGTGATAGTGCCGACAGTTGCGAGACAGTTTGCATGCTCGTTTCCAAAAAATACCGCAGTGGTCATATATCCATTGAAGTACCACTTATTTCATTTGGCGGGCAACGTAGACCTAAGTCCCCGTTAGTGTATCCCGGGGAACGTTTTCGAAATTTTTAATGTATTTACGAATAATGTATTTACATATCTATAGAACTTCATTTTATATAGAGTCCGTGCCAGTTCAGATACAAAGCTAATCTAAAATTTACAAGCATAGGATGAGAATGCGAGACAAGCTTGAATTGCGAAGCATTTCGAAATCTTATACAAATATTTCAGCATTTTTCAAATTCAAATTTTTAATAAATTTAAATTTAAATTCCTTTCTTTTCGTCAATTGTCAGTTGCTTGTTTTTTTTCTGCAATCATAAAACTTAGATTTCTTGTCTTCGAAAATTAATAAAATTAAAATGATTGAAGACTGAAGTACAATGCATGAAGTACGTTAAAATCCTGCTTTATCAGCATTAATATTTATTTGATTATATTTATTTTGATGATTGAATGTATCACCCTTATTTTTCTTTTAAGATATAGTCCACTTAAACACATTTTATTAAACACGTCAAATAATAAACTTTATTCCAGAATAAATAAGCATTTAGTTTTATAAGAGGTTATGGAGCAGGTTTTGACAGAGTGAAATTAAATTTGATAGTTTGTTAAGGGTTGTGGAGTACTTTTAATATTCATTTTATAAGTTTACTATAATAATAATAATTTTAGTATGTTTTTGAAATCTTTAAAAAAACTTAACATGCTTTTAAAAACTTAATTGTTTTTTATGCATTAATACTTTTATTTAAATATTCTATATAGCAATGTACGTATTTAAAAAAAACCTAGAATATTCTTCATTTATTTAATGGAAATATGATGATAATAAAATACGTCTTGCTAAACATGAAAGCAAAAAAAGTAAAAAGCTAAGCAATTAAAAGATGCCTTGTTGCTATAAAATGGGCCATTTTTCTAGAAACACAAGAAGAATTGACTTAATACTAACGAGATCAGTTAATTAAATATGATGAATAAAAAAATTCCTCACAAATAAAAAAGATGTCGTTGAAAATGAACAGATGTCACTAAAACTAAAAATAACTGACTGCAGATACAAATAAAGATTTTTTGACTCCAATGTTATCCGAAACTGTTGAAAATTCACCTTTAAGTATGAAATCAAGAACTATTTTAAAAATATTTTATTAAAAGTAAAACAAACGCGTAATATATGTTTAGCAAACTATTAATAATTTTAAAATGGCATTTTTACAAATTTATGCTTATAATAAGTTTTAAACTCTTTTTTTTTAAATCTTCCGAAAGCATAAGGCACTACGCAATTACCCCTTTTAATATACAAATCTTGCAATACCTGTCAAAAATTAAGTTGAAGAAATATATATATTGTGAGTCTCAAACTATTATTTAGAGCCGTAGTGGCTCAATGGCAAAGGGAGTTCGTCTTCCAATGAGGTAAAACGGGTTCGAATCCCCGAAATGATTGGTCGATACGGATTCCACGCCCGACTCACATCGGCCACAGTGTTGACGTAAAATATCCTCAGTGGTAGACAGACAGATCATGGTTTAGTGTTAGCTTGCCGTCAGGATAACCATGGGAGATTTTCGTGATTTTCCTCTTCATGTAACGCAAATGTGGATTAGTTCCTTCAAAAAGCTCTCCTCGAAGGCATATTTCTCCCAATACATGATCCAGAAGATCTCTTGACTTCTGGATTGGGTTCAAAATTACAAGGCTACGGAGTCTAAAATTAGTAGTCGTAAACAAAACACAGGTTTAACGAAGGTTGTAAAAAAGCCTGATATTTAACTGAAGATAAAACAAAAACGCTATCAAAATCTAGCGTATCACGACTAAGGAAGTGGGGACTGAAAACATCAAAACCAATTTCTTTACCGCAAGAGACAGGAAGAGTTGAAAGGTGGCTACTAGAAACACTTCTAAGTTTCATCAAGCAGGAAAAGTGATTTTGGTATTTTCGCTTTAGATTTTCTTACCGGTGGTTTGACAAATTCCGATATCCATTTTGTCTATTTTCTTTTGTAGCTTTGTTTGCTTAAGATTAATTTGAGGTTCATAACTAACCTTCTACATTGAACCCCTTCTATGATGAAGTATTTCTAAGTTTAGAAAACAGATGAAAAAAAGTATTTTTATAAAAACAATTTGTAAGTTAATAAAAATGAATTTAGTTAATAAAAATGAAATATTGATGCTTTAGATTTTCATACCGGTGGTTTGACAAATTCCGATGTCAATTTTGTCTATCTTTATTTGTATCTTCTTTGTTTGTTTAAGATTAATTTGAGGTACATAACTAACCATCTACATCGAACCCCTTCTATGCTGAAGTATTTCTAAGTTCAGAAAACAGATGAAAAAATGTATTCTTACAAAAACAATATGTAAGTTAATGAAAATGAAATTTTAACATATTTACAAAATAGTTGTTTTAAAACTTAGAATCCATTTTGTAAACATCTATATAATTGTTAGTTTAAGAATCTTAGAAATAGAAAGAAAAAAAAAACATTCTCGCAAAATAAAATGAAAAGACTAAGAAAAGTATTTTGATTTAAAATATAAGGAAATGATTAAATATACAGAAGTTCTTTTAATAAAAATATAAAGTTTTAGACTTGTGAAAAGAAGCAAAATAATTTCCCGAGGAAGCGATAAGTTAATTAAGCATGAAACGGGAACAAATGTACTTAAAAAATAAAACTTTGTAAACAAAATTAAACAAAACGTTTTGCTCTTGGAAATAAGAAGATTTCATAAAAACGTTGAAAATCTGAATAAGGAATCAATAAACATTTTTGCAGAAGCGTTTTAAACTGCTTTGGGCAATTTTATTGCAAAATTGAAATGTGAGATTTTATGTTTAGTTAAATGTCGAAAAAAAAATGCGATTGTACGTTGTTTTTAAAATGGATAAAATGCTGTATTTCTTATTGAAGGAATATATTTAAAGAAAATATTTGATGAAAACAATAGATGCCATCTATATTGATTCCTTTTATTTATTTTTATTTTCCCTTTTCAGCTATATTATTTTTTAAACTATTTTATCCATAATAGATAAGTTGAATAAATGTTTTTAAGCTAAAAAACTATTGATAGAATCTTAATCGATTTTTAATGAATTATTTTCGTTTAATACTTTTTTTCTTTAAGCTCATGATTGTTGTGCATGTATTTCGAAAATAAATAAATTTAATAAATGATTTTAAGCTAAAAATTATTTAATGGCATCTAAATTTATACTTATTAAGAGTTTTTTTTTTTTTTACTTAGCACTTTCACATTTCAGGTCTATCATTGTTTGGCTCTTATATGCAGATCAAAGAAATGGAATAAATGATATAAAGCTAGAACACTTCTTATCACATGAAATTAATTTATTTTTCATCAATTTTACTAAATTCTTTCATTTTCAGTCTTAATATTGTTATGACGACTTTATCCAGTATAAAAAAAATAATTATTTATCTGAAACTGCTTACAAAAAAATTTCTTTTAATACTTTTTAAAATTTTATCTTTCAATCACCAGTAAAATCTATCATATGATTTCAAAATAATCAATAAAACATTACTAGCCACTATTTTACATTCTTCCAAGCAAAGTTAGGCTTAGTTTTAGCTTTAAACTCAATTTAACACTATCCTTTATTGTACCATTATTACGATATATTCAAGAAGATATGAGTTGATATATTCTTCGATCGATTTCTGAAAAGAAGTAATTTTCAGAATTTTGAGCTTAAAATTTTAAATTTTAATTAAATTCACATGAATTCAAATTTTATTCATTTGTAGAAATCGGAAAATAATTTTTTTGTTTCTTTTAAAAAACAAAAATTTTTAGTTACTGTAGAATAATTACATTGAATAATTAAAGGAAATGTCGAAATAATTTATTTTAAACAAAATGTTATTTATTCCTTTGTACATATAAAAAATATATCGTTAAAAATATTTCAACTCAATTAAAATAGGGGTTATGGAATTAAAATATACGAAGCATTAGAACATATTTCAGGTATGTTTTTAATTTGTACCATCTTTTTCTCGCGAGATTTGAATGAATATTTGCTTAGCATAATCTTTTTGTTATTTTTCAGACATTTCATCGTTTAATTTTTTAAGCTTTATTATTCCAGTTGTTTATTTGTCTTATTAAGAAAAATGAATAGTTTTGTGTGAATGTTTTTATCATTATTATTCTCTATTTTAATCTAAATCCTCAATTTTAAAGATGTTCTCTTTAATACTTTAAGCATATTTTGCAGCTTAAAGTAAAATTGAAAAAATATATGCTAGAAAAATACTGCACCTGAGTATTTAGAAATAATTTAAGGAATAAAAGGAAAACAAATATTCGGATGCATTTAAAAGTTGCATTTCGATGCATAAATGCATTTTTTGTTAAAAACACTTCTTTGTCTAAGCAAATTACTATTTTGTTCAACTTAATTATGAATTTTTAAAACAAATATCGTTTTTCAGATTTTAATACGGTCATGTTTAGTTTCTACAGTTAAAGTTTAATAACTACAAAATAAATTTATTCTCTTAAATTTTGTTTCTGCTGATTTAATAACTACAACACTTTACAGCACTTGTCAAATTAATTTATCTTCCTCCTAATTTCAAGTTTGAAAGGAAATAAGTTTAAAAATAATGAATCTTTTTTAAACCGTTCACTCATGTAGTTAAAGAATGTCTGAATTTTCAAAATAATATAGTATAGTATATAGGATAATAATATCTACTCGAAATATTCCATTGTAAAGCTAATGTACTGAATACGGTTTATAACTACATTTTAAAATGCTGGAATAAATGTATTCTATATATAAAGCGAATACAGATAGCAAGTTTCGATAAGGGTAAATATGAAGTATGGTCTATATAAATAAAGATATATTGAATCAAGATAACATCAAATAAAAGCTTTAATCTAGACAATAGGCATATTTTAGTCCTTTGCTATACACTAAAATGCACAAAAAGCAGAGATATGTTCGTAAAATACTTTTTTATATTTGTGGGGGGTGAGCTGTTATTGGCGATGTCAACCTTCGTCTATGTAAAGGTACCCCTACGTAGAATCGAGTTAACATGTCTTATATATTAGTGAATTGGGATTGTATTTTTGTAGTGATAGATACACTACAGTAGTCCCCCACCAGAATTATACTTGTAATAGCATACCACTAGTTGATTCATTGCTGTTTTGTGAGAAGCCGGGAGAGCTGTATTAAGATCACCGTACTTTTTGAGTGCAGATTGAGAGAGATGTATTGAGTTCACGATCGTGGTGGCTCCTGTGTTGCCATTAGCAGTCGAGTGAATATGTTGTACGTTGCGCATGATCGAAACAGAGTTGCAACTGCATGAGGAGGTGGATAATGTCACAGTCCCAAGTAGCAAGTCAACTCTTCAATGTGGACCATGCATCGAGGTTGCGTGTTCAGATCGAAGTGAGAGTTGCTGCCAAGATAGGCGTGTTCAGATCGAGGCGGGTGTTACTGCCAAGGTAGGCGTTTTCGCAACACGTCCGAAGGTCACCAATGTGGGGGTAAGTTGTTATCGACAATATCAACCTTCGTCTATGTATAGGTACTCCAACATAGAATCGAGTTAACCTGTCTTATATACTAGGGAATTGAGATTGTATTTTTGCAGTGGTAGATATACACTACAATAATAATTAATTCTTTATACCGTGAAAGGTAGTATAAGATTATACAAAAGTATTCCATTTCGAGAAAAGATAAGATTCAAGATAAGAAAAAACATAGAGTTCACTTACTACATACTCATAGATTCATTGTCAAGATGCAGTCATGGAAATTTACATGTTAGAGGTTGCAATCTAATCATTAAAAAAACATACAAATACAAACAATCATAAACCGGTGAATTAGAGTTTGGATTTGATCAAATGAAATCTATTGGAACCAGTTTTATTCGGCAATTAAACTGATTTTAAATATTTCAATTCTAACTTAATTGTCAGCATCGAACGCATCTTAATACTTGTAGTTATCATTGTTTTTTTTTTAGTTTTTAATTTTTTTTTATTTATATAAATAAGTTAAATATTGATTTAAGACGCATAATGAGAACTTCAATTTCATTTCAACAAAGGATTTTATTTCAATTGGAATTAATTTCAATTACGATTTTAAAATTATTGTAGAATACGCAGTATAAATTTAATAACGATAGTAACGGTAGTACGAATAAGTATAGGGATGACAGTTCGAAAGAAAATTGGAAAGCCACTTCGAAAAAGAATTGGAATTGTGATTAGAAAGAAAATTAGATTTGATTTTTCAAAATGAAAGAGAATTGGAATTTCAACTCAAAAGAGAATAAGAATGTCAATATCTTTTTACAAAGAAATTTTGCGTTCATTTATTGCTCGTTTATTAGATCATCACTTTTTGCAATTTTATACACGCCTTCCATCACTCGTCATTAAGAAATTCTATAAACTTACTCAGTTAATCAAGTTTTTTTTTAATTTTTTTAAAGTATTAAAAAAAAATCAACTTTTGTTTATAATAATAAATTGATTTTCTTTTCTTTGACAAAGCATTTTAACCAAGGAAAAAACTACAGTTTAAATGCCATACATCTTGAAACAAAGATATAATTTCAAACTATCTACAGTCATTTTGCCGTAAAGAATTATTCGGGCATTAGAAAAGCCAAATAACTAAAAGATTTTCAAAGTTATTAAGCGTTTTAAAAAATTACAAATTTTGTAGCATTTTTCCACTTAGATAAAAATAATCAAAATCTATGCGTTATTTTTATTTTCCGCAATTTCTTATGATCCCAGATAATGCAGAATTAGAGCAAGTTATAAAATATTAAAAAAATTAGACCACAAAGCCTTTCATTTTCTTATAACTGTGTTTTTTCTCCTTATTGACATTTCGCGCTATATTCGGAATAAACATAGAGGATGCTGGAAAAAGATAGCGTGAATTTGACCGGACAGTCATGAGTAACTGTTATAAACTTACAGCAGTTATGAAAATAGCACATTATTCGAAAAAAAAACGCATCATTTCATGCGACATCAGAGCCTTTTAAAAACACCCTTAAAATTATAATTAAGTATTTCATCCACTAGATAGTGTATTTGACAAGAAACAAATAATTTAAAAAATCCCTTCTAGGCATACATTAGAATTGTTTACTTTTTTATTACTGATATAATAAATTTGCTTAAATAAAACCTTATATAAAACTTCTTATATAATACAGTTCATAAACCAGTTGAATTAGCTTTTATTTCTAATTCTGAATGTAATATATATACTAACATATAATGTTTTTCTTTTAGTAATAACGGGTAAGCCTTATTTTCGAAGAGCATTTATATTAAAAGAATAGAAAGATAGAAGAAAATAGTAGGAAACCGCATTTAACTTAGAATGGTTTCGTATGTTTAAAAATTCAATTTGTAATATCTACTACAAGTTTTGCATATTATTAAGATATTATTACTCGATATGATTTTTCTTTCACTTTTTCCAAAAAGAATATAGGTTGCAAAACACAGATCCAACATCATTAAACATAAAATTACGTGAGAAACCAACATTTATATTATTATTTAAATTTTTATTTTTTAAGAAAATGAGGTTTGCAAAACAAATAGGTCCAAAATAATCAGAGTTGAAATTGGCAATAAGGATACACTTACTCAGGATAATGACGTTTATTTTACATCATATTGACGCTATAGTTACTTTTTCAACTTTAAATTACAAGGTTCGCAAAACACGTAGATTCAAGATCATTGAATGTGGTATGACTTATCCGAGATACAATATTAACTATAACTAATATTTTCTTTAATAAATTTTATTACCGGCGTTGCACAAGCGAGCGAAAATTTACGACTACAAATGTAGCCTCGAATTTTTGAACTTAACCCATAAACCAAGAGAATTCATGGATCAAGCATTGGGAAAAACTAGTATTCTTGGAGGACTTTTCAAACTTTCCACGATTTGACCGACGATAAGTGAATTCTTACCCATGATTCATCTATCACGGAGAATATTTTAAGTCAGCACTTTGGTCGTTACGAGCAAGAAATAGAATTCGTATCAAACCCGGGCCACCTTATTGCAAGGCTAACTCCCTAGCCACTCATCCACTAGCATTGCGTGATTGGGATTCCGCAGAAAAAAAAATCATAAATGGTTTCCTTGTACAAAAAGTTCGGGTACCACTGTTGTGGCGAACCGAGGCTATTTTGTGGCAACTGCACTACGCAGAACTACATAGACGTGGTTGTGGGATGCTATACGAGAAAGCAAAATATCTCAATTTTATTTAGCTTAGCATTAATAAAGAAGCTGGACAGAAAAATTAACTCATCTAACGACATTAAAGTTTTTGTTGTTCGCCGAACATCCAGACTAATGAGGAAGTGTTTTTGACAGGCATGAGCATTAATGGTAATTCGTTTTAATGAAAAAAATGTACAAAAAGATCTACAAAATTTCTCAAATACATTTTGAGAGCGATTTTGGAACAATTGAAATAAGTTTCCAGAAAAAAAATCTCATTATTTATAGAATTATTTCTGATCTTGTCGAATTCCTAACAAATTTTAAATATTTCTTAAGGAAATAAAATTGGAATATCTCTTTTTGAAATTTAAAAAAGAGAACATGAAAATATTAATGATTATTCATCCACTGAGAAAAAATAAGTATTGGAAAACTACCAGAAAAAGGAAAAATTTACCGTGTTTCTGGCTCCAAAAAGCTTGGTAAGTTTTACCAAAGCATATAGATTACCAACATTGCACCAAATGAATGGTTTAAATGCCAAATAATTTAGCTTTATAAACCAATATAATGTTTTTTTTATTTATATTTTTTTCACCAAAAATACCATTATAATACAGTACGATAATTTTACCAAATTTTTTTTTCTCTGTGTAGTAATTATTCCATACGAAATAAATAAAAAAAAAATCGCACTATTTCTCAAAGAATACCTGAATAAGTTTTTGAATGTATTGTGTGCATCCAATTACATCAAGTAAATATAAAAAAGTTATTTATATGATAGAAGGCAAGCGTGTAATATTGCAATAACCAATGGGATCCTCTCGTAATCCATCTTCTCAGTGTCACGCTACTCTTAAATATCCAATACGATACATCCGAAGGGGAAATATGAGAAGTTCCGAAGAATGTGACATCTGTCACCTCTTTCGTTATCCCGAATCACCCTTATTTCCATTTTCTCTTTCTTGATCCCCGGAAAAGTGTACGAGTGAAAGGAGGTCAGATGGACAAAAGAATGAAAAAAGAAGAAAATGGAGAGAATTCTCTTACGCAAGCTCCACTTTGCTTGACCTCATCTGTTCCTCTGCAAGCATACAATTGAATAGAAGTTTCAGCTGCAGAGAAAATGCGTGAAGATTTAGAGCTCTTTTAAGCCAGCTGTTTCAAAGCACAAAGAATTTTTTTTTTTATTCCTGAAAATATTACCCTGAAAAAAAAATATTTCTTTGATGAATGAAGGAGCAATTTTAGCTGAATAACATAAACCTGAAGGCATTTAGAATGATATGTATATTTTGAATCTTGTAATTCTGAAAAATTGTACTTGATAATCAAAAAACCACTCAATCTGTTTTAAAAATAAGTATTAATAGATAGCAGTATTTCCAGAAGTCAATTTTTTAGAAAAAATCACTAATTAAACTAATATAACTATTCCTCTATATTTTTTCCTCGTCTATGAAAAATTTAAATTTTATTTTCAGTTTATGCATCTTGGCCTTTTAGTGATTTAAGGGAAAAAAAACTAAATCTGACGATATAGTTTAATTCATTTCAAGTAAAGTCAAGTAAATGATTTTAAAAATTTCTGAAAAAAATATTTATATGAAAGAAACATGGTTGGACGTTATTGAAACAAAAATTATAAAATAGCAATATAGCCAAATAATATATTAATTATCATAAAAATTATAATAAGATGTATGTTAATAAAAAAAGTTTTTTTTAAACGCAGTCTTGATTAATTATTTTTATAAATATCCATGTGAATAATTCAAAATTTACAGGTTCATGCAACTACGCTTTTAGCCTAACTTAATTTTCCAGTTTAAAGTTAAAAGCACTCGAGAATGGACAATATCAACTTATCTAATCAAAGAGAGGGCAGGAAAACACTATGACTGTTTGTTTACTCCGTTAATCGCATAAAAAAATAAAAATAAACAGGTATGGTCACAAACAAGAAAACATTCCATTCAAATCTAAAACCCATAAAGGAACCATCAATATTTTACTTACTCACCTCTTAAGTGGTACAAATAATAAGACTGTATTTAATCAAAAATGAACACCAACACTCAATATATATCGTATAAATTTCTAATTAATAGAAGTGAGAGCAGTAAAACAAGGGCAAGTTAAGTTCATCTGTAAAAAAAAAGAAGAAATAAAAATACTGATACAGCTTACTAATTTCCTTGTTAAATACAAAATATAAATGAACTTATACGGATCTAAGGCAAGAAAGCGTTTAAATCATATCTCATACATATAAATAAACAATGAATTGTTTTGCCACCTTATATTTCAGTTCCACTAATAAAAAAAATTTGCACTTCATAAAAAGAAAGGGCACCAACACCTAATACTCACTGAGATAAATTCACCACTTCAGAGATGAAAGCTATAGAACACGGACAAATATGATTCAATTACTGGAAGAAAAGACATAAACATACCGATACGGCTTGTTAATAACATCATTAATCACAGAACATGAATAAAAATAAAATGTGGATAAGTGCAATTTTAAGTCGAATCACAAACACATAAACTAACCACGACTTTTTCACCTTTTAGCACTAAAACTAGTATTGATAAGGAGATCGTTAAAACTGATAACAGGCACTGCATATTTAGCTAGTTTCTGCAGTTTAAGGATGCAAGTTCAATTTATTAATATTAAGTGAGAACAGAGAAACATTCAGTCAGTTTACTAATAACTTCATTCAGCCTTGAAAATAAATTATCAAAATCAGGTCTGAAAGCTTACAGGAAAGTCCACAACCTTAAAAAAAGAATTCAAAACATCTTAACGACCCATCAATCCTTTTGTGACCCCCTCATTCTTTTGGGTTAAAACAAAGACGTCTTCGTCTGAACTGAGCACCAGAACTAAATATTCAAAATTTTAGTATTGAGCTCTAAACTTCACTGCCTAAAAATAAGAGCACTGGTGTGTTTACTTTTATAGTTACAGTTACTTTTATAGAGGAAAAGTTTAGCTTACTTTTAAACTGAACAAATTTGTAAAGCTAAGCTTAACTTTTGGACAACAGGGAAAGACTTTATTAAGCGATTCATCCGGATCTTCTCAGAAAATATGACATTATAATTCATTGGAATTATAAATTTTCTGAGAAGTTACTTACCGAGTCCTAACTTAAGTCTAACAGTTTATAATAGTCTTCGAAAACACATTGAATAAAAATTGAATTATTTTTTTTTAAAATAACAACTTCAAGTTGATAATTAATTTCATCGCATTAATTGCAAGTTATTAAAGAAAGGCATATTTTTAAGTTTTTTTTTTCATAATACAGCCACAATAGAGAGTCTGAGCATCATATATTGACTTTATTAAAAATTTGAATATCAGTTAATAGGGAATAACACTTAAATTTTTAAATTATAAATTTTATTGCATTATATGGTTATAAGGAACACTTAAAAAGTAATTTACATAAAACACGCAATAATAGGATTTCGTTTTTTAGTTATAATTTTATGTTTACTAGTATAGATCAGTAATGTTAACAGAATAATTAATATTCTATAAAACGCTAGAATTGAGAGACCTGTATGAGGATTTTGAGAGACCTTGATAATATTTGGCAAGAATCGCTCTGTGCTCAAATTTTTTTTCCCCTAAAGTAAAAGCAATATGTATGTGAAAAATAATTCGATATCATGGCAAAAATTTGTTATTTTTAAAATAAATATAAAACTATATAATGAGCGCTTGCGCTGAAAAATAAGGCTAATTTTCCCACCATTCTCAATTCTAATACAAAAACTAATCATGCCTAAACTAATAATGTCTTTTAGATCTTGTGTCATGAACCTCACTTTCAAATCATATATAAAATTTCATTGTTGTTATATCTATAAATTACAGAGTAAAATAACATATTTTATTGATATTTATAATATAGAAAAAAGTGGCAAGTGGCATAAAAATAGACGAACATTTATGCTCTTGAGATTCAAGCAGTTGTTTTTTCTAAGAAAATAAGTTCTAAGAGTAAACATGATAAGCATGACCTTTAATTGATTGCTTTACTGAAAGAGAAAACTTTCATGGAAAGTCTTGTTTTCTTTTGTTTTTTGAAATAGAGAAAAACTATGTTCAGGTAAACCAAGAGTTGAGCTCTACACTCTGAAATTTTCAAAGTATCAAAACAACCATGGTGGATCAGGGGATAGAGCGTTCACCGTCCGACGAGGTGAACCGGATTCGAATTCCAGCGATGGCTGGTCGATATGAATTCCGCACCTGGCTCGCAGCAACCATAGTACTGAATAAAATATCCTCAGTGGTAGACGGATCATGAGTTAGAATCCCTTTGACGTCATGCTAACCATGATTGGTTTTCATGGTTTTCTTCTCCATATAACTTTTAGTAGGGATTAGTTCCGTCAAAAAGTTCTCCACAAGGGCAAATTTCTCTCAATACTTGATCCAAAAAAACTTCTTGTCTAGAAAGTATAAAGCGCTACGCAATTACCCCTTTTAATATACAAATTTTGTAATACTTGTCAAAAATTAAGTTGAAGAAATACATATATTGTGAGTCTCAAACTATTATTTAGAGCCGTAGTGGCTCAATAGTTAAGGGAGTTCGTCTTCCAATGAGGTAAACCGGGTTCGAATCCCCGAATGATACGAATTCCACGCCCGACTCGCATCGGCCACAGTGTTGACGTGAAATATCCTCATTGGCAGACAGACAGATCATGGGTTAGTGTCAGCCTGCCGTCAGGGTAACCATGGGAGATTTTCTTGATTTTCCTCTGCATGTAACGCAAATGCGAATTAGTTCCATCAAAAAGCTCTCCTCGAAGGCAAATTTCTCCCAATACTTGATCCAGGAGTTCTCTTGACTTCTGGATTGGGTTCAAAATTACAAGGCTACTGACTTGAACATTAGTAGTTGTAAACCCAAAATTGAGTCGGCTGTTCAACAACGGATACATTTGTTTAAAATTTCAAGAAATTTTAATTTACTAAGGAAGAGGAATCATATCTTGCCATAAAGGACTTCTCACTTAGGATTTGGTTTTCTTAGTGCAGCTGTTAAAAGTATGACTTATTTTAAAAGATGAAAAAAAAAAAAAGATAAGTGGTCAGTGTGTTTCGATAGTTTTGCAACACCCTGGCTTAAGAAACTCATCCTCTCACTACTGAACTCAACTGTCCAAGGGGAAGATAGGAGGGGGAAAAATTAAGTATGATTTTTAATTCTTTTTATTTTCTCAAATAAACTAAAGGATTTTTACTCTATTTGACTGTTTTTTCCGACACATGTAAAATGCAAGAGATCATCACCCTATCACAAACTGTGAGATATAAAACATGTTGTATTTTAGACTCTCCATTAATTTTTGTGACAAAATTTCTAATTCAACTACTTTAAGCCACAATTTTAGATAGGTAATTAAAAAGTATAAAGTTATCTGCTTTGCGATTTCAGATAAGCTTCCTTGCGTTTATGATATCACCTCTAAAGCATTTTTGGCTAAACTGAGAAATATGTAGTTTTTAAATACTTGCTCCAAAACCACAAAATTTGTAAATTTATTGCTTTAATGTTTTAAGGAAAAATTCATACAAGTTTTAAATAATATCAAGCTCTATTTTTTTCTAATCTAATAAAGCAACCCAAATATTTTCTACCTTTTTTGAAAGGTATTGCTCTGTCTAATAATACTATATAATCAAAGGTTTGTTAAGTACAAAAAAATATATACATACCAAACACACATAAATTAAAAATTTAGCCTAAAATCCAAGATGGCGAGAGTAGAGACCTCTTAAGAGGACTTACATGCGTTTTCGAGAGATAAACAAGTTTTTGAATTAAGTTGAGACCAGGAAGTAGACTCTATGGTAACCCGATTACTTTCTCGCATAAAAATAAAAATATCTTTCTTCAAGTTTTTAAAGAGAGAAACTAAGTTAGAGAGGTGAATTTTAGAAATTTCCCTTAGTAGCAAATTGATTGAAGCAATCTTGATTGATTGAAGCAAATTGATTGAAGCATTCTTGAGCAATTTTTATTTACCCTAAAACGTAGCAAAAAATAAAAGTTAAAAAAAAATCAATCTTAGAAAATAACTGAAACTCTTACTTAATATCATTAATATCTTTGTTTCGGTAGCAATAGAGATTCCCTCGATGCTTGGTTAAAATAAAACTTTTAAGAATGCAATTTCTCATAAATAAACATCACTAAATATATTAATTGTTTCAAAAGCCATTAATTTTATGTTTCAATCTCTCGGCCAATTATCAGATTTTAAGCTTTTCCAACTGTCTTCTTAATGAAGAACATAGATTTCAGATTTTTCAATACACAATTAATTTCCCTTCGTTGTTACAAAACTTTGTTTCCAGTATATTTAAAATGATATTCACGCAAATAACCATTTTTTAAAAACAATATTGGCAAATCGAACTTCCTCAAGAATCTTAATGTTCCAATAATTACATCGGCGATATTTTAATTCCCCATACGTGACACTTATACAAATCTAATTTTGGGGCAAGCATTCAACTCTATGGCACCAATCAATACCTGTCTTTTCAACACATCCCTTATTAAATGCATCTGTTCAACATTAGTGTTGAGGGAAGTCAATTATACCATCTAGTTTCGACAGTCCCCTGCGTAGCATTATTACCACGCACCAGGGGTTCACCTAGTGTCTTGACAGCGTGATACAGCGCAGGCAATAACGAGAATGGCTCTAGTTTATCCCAGGAAATGTGTCCATTGTATCTGAAGGAGACACAGTGCAAGAATTCAACTTGAAAACAATTGGATTTATTTTAAAACGAATGAGGGCCCCCGATAACAGCGCCTCCAGTGGTGCGAGTTTGAGATTTTATTTGTGTCATTGAGTGATTAAAACGGATTTAGTAGTGCCCTTAAAGCAAACTTTAAGAGCCTAGTGGGAAAGGAGGGATGGGGTATCAGTGGGGTCTTCGTTCTTGTTTTATGGTCTGTGTGTGAAAGTGGTCTTAAAGAGACATCTAAAAAGGGTGCATCCAAAAAGAGAGAGGTGAGGTGCCTTCAGGGTGAGGGGATGGTGATCGAATGGCGCCGATCATACTCTAAGTGGGAAAAGGATTGAAAGATTCGACATTCGAGAATCGTAACGTTGGAGTAAAGTGCTTTTATCCGGAATCAGAATTTTACGAGGTCGCATTAAAAAAAACGGATCTTCTCTGAGTTGCACTAATTACGTTTTAGGTAACAACGTTTCTATATTCAGTTCTCGTTTGATAATTTGCATTTTCTGATTCACTTTCTTTTATCTATCATTATTAATTGAAACTAAGTGAGTGCTATATTTACGCCAACTTTTATGAAAATTAGCGCAAAAATTTTAGCGGAATCCATAGTTGTTTATATAAATAGATACAATATTTTTTCTTTTTTATTTATTTATTTTTTTGGTAAACATTTCGTCTTTTTAAAATACATAATCATTCATACATGCAAATATAAAAACTAGATGATATTTAATGAGGAAAAAATATATTATAGTAATGCTGATTACGGTAGATGTTGTATTTTTTTCATTATTATTTAATCAGCCTAAATTTATCTTAATGAAATGCATAACAACAAAATACGTAACAAGCATTAAAATAATAATAAATTTCGAAAAACAATTTCATTTATCTTAAGTAAATATAATTTCTTTTTCTCGAAATTTTATTTTCTAATCGGCATCTGATGTAAATTAATATTAAAGAATGTTAGTCGCATAAGAATGAAAGTTGAAAGCGGGAAAATAAGAAGTTTACTAAAGGTTAAAAGGTTAAGAAAAGAATTTAGGAAAAAATAAAACATTTAAATAACCTATAAACAGCTAAGTATTGATATTAAAGGCAAATAATTTTCAAATGTGATGCTTTATAAATTATTTTAATGAGTGACATTTGGAAAATTCCTGACACAATATATGCTTGTAACAATATAAAATTACTTAAAAATGATTTAAAAAAGATTTAAAAATAATGTAAAAATAATATTAAAAGAATTTAAGAAATTATTTACGACTTAATTAAGAAATATTTTACGATTGACGATTTAATTTAAGAAATATTTTACGACTGCACCTGCATGGAATCAGTCTTTACAATAATTTGAAAAGTTTTTGGTACTAATTGAATCATAATGATATTATAAATATTTAAAAAAGTGATGTGATAATAAAAACTTTAAACCAACAAATCTTTTTTTTCCACATTGTTGTAATATTTTGTTTTCTTATAGTATTTAACTTATTGCCAGTGGTTACTCAAAATTGTTACAAATGTCAAGAAACTTTTGTCATAAAATGCATTTCATGCTTTTGCAAAGTTATCACTAAACGTTCCAGATCCCCATCTTATTAATGTGATAACTCGAATGCATAAAAAGATTAATATTATGGAAGTGGAAAAAATTTACAGCCTTTAAATAGTTGCTGAACCAGAATAATGCGCAACTCGAACAGGGCAGAGATTATGAACAGAACAGTTTGGGTTTGAAAGTAAATGCTGTTTGCCTCATGAGTAAGGTGGTATTCAAAGCAAGGAAAGTGACTCAACTAGTTTTATGATGTAACAAGATTTGCTTTGTACGTGTTTGAGAAAAGTAAAACCTCTTAGCAAGCTTCAGAGCCGCTATTGGTTTATATTCAGAACATAAAAAGACTTTGTTTTATTGTTGGTTAACTTAGCTGAGTCAGAAAATGAAAATCCGATTAGTTGTCAATTTTACTGCTTTGATGACAAGTAAACTTAAAAACAATAACAACTTCAGGAGTCAACAGGACACATTGTTATTGAAAAAATATATTATGTATTTTATATTATAAATTTGATATTCGCTTCACAAACGCTGAAATGTTTTTATAGTGCAATAAATGCACTTTAAAAGCAATGTAGACTCTATTTTTACATTTAATTTATTATTATTATATTTTACATCTTTTTTCTTAACATAGAAACGGAAATAAACCATTTGAAGTTTTGGGATGTAATTCTTCATTTTATTCGCCTATAATGTATTTTTAAACATTTTAAAGAAAATTTATATCGAAAGTATTAG
This sequence comes from Parasteatoda tepidariorum, assembly GCF_043381705.1. Lineage (NCBI taxonomy): Eukaryota > Metazoa > Arthropoda > Arachnida > Araneae > Theridiidae > Parasteatoda > Parasteatoda tepidariorum. Next base: position 37,778,436 of record NC_092205.1, read on the forward strand.
TTTTTTTACGTATTTTTGTTATTTCTGTATGTTTTTGAGAATATTGTAAAAATGATATGGGGCAAAAGAAAAAAAATGGAGCTAGCAAATAATGTATTTCTAAAACTAATATTTATTGAAAAAATATGTCACATGCCTTTGTAAGATATTCTTTTATGTTTGTATTGTAGAAGTAGAATTTGCTGGAATATCTGCCTTTAAAAAGATTAGAGAAAATAAAATGTGACATTTAAAAATCGAGAAAAGTCAATAATTAATTTCTTTCGCACAATTGTATTTTATTCTTGAACTATTAATCTTCTAAAGGATTTCTTATAATTCTTGGTATTTTTATAATTTTATTAGAAACTAAGAAAAATGAAATTCTTATGAAGATAATTTCGCTTTGTAGTGTAGGAGAGAGATCCAATTTAACAATATTAGTTTCTTGAAAATACTATTCTTTTTTAGTATATTAAATAAGCAGCTTTATTTTGAGAAGACTCTCAGAAATAAAAGTGTTACTTTTGACGATTTTGCGACCCTTGAGCTGTATTTCGCTAATTTTGAAAATTACTTCGTCATGAAATCACGTGGTTTGTTAGAAAACGTGGACTTTCAAAAATATGACGAAAATGCTTTTCTAACTCGGAACGTTATTGCAGTGCATTGTGGGAGATAGTTAACTGGAATGACGAAACTAGAATGATGATTGGGTGATGGAAACTAGTATGACGACATAAACAGACCTGGCTGTATGGTTGTCAAAGATCTGACTTTAAACAAAGAAGATCCCGGGTTCCTGCTTCGAGCATGGATGTAATTTATTCATCTGTCCAAGTTGTTTGGGTGACGTCTTATAGTTTGCCCACGAAAAAGTGAACAACAATGTCATACGTTTGATACCATGTGGCACTACAAGTGCCTCATGGTATCAAACATGGTATAAATAATAATAACAAGCTATAAATAAATAAAATAAAAATAAGTAATTATAATTATTTGTAATTACTTATTTTACTTAATTTATTTTTGAAAATTAAAAAGGTATGATAAAAGATTTCCTAACTTTTGGTGAAGCCCATGTCATTGAAGAACTGGTGATAGTCACTTTGACAAAGTGCTCATTCTTAACTTTAATCAGGAAATGGTTTCGTCAAAATCGAAGAAAGTTTTGCAAGATTTCTGTATCTATTTTTCATAGTGAGTAGTTTCTTAAGCTCGGTTGTTCAATCAAGATTCTTTTTATGCTTCTTAAGCACATATTTATTTTCAATTCTTAATAAATATCTGTTTTTAGAAAGATTGGAAGAAGAAAAAATCAGGTATTGGTTATTATTTATTTTCAGACATTTAATGCGCATCTGAAATTTGTGAGTTATATTATGCTTTGGGCTATTATTTATGCCAGTACTTTTTATAAAAATCATGTTATAAAATATACCGGAAAAATAGATAACATCGATCAAATCGGGAAAAAAATGCCATACAAAAACATTGAACGAGATTCGACAAATTTCCATAGGAATACAAGACGCCAACTAAGACATTTATTCTTAAAATGGACAAACGGGGTCTATTGCCTAAGGGATATTGATGTGACACTGATACCCAACATTGTGTCACATAAAATAATTTATAAGGAGAATAGTTTTTCTTTTATGATAGAATATATAAGAAAAAATGCAGTAAAGTATCTTTCGAAAAAAGTATTCTAAAATTAGGAACCACCTTTTTTTCAAATATAACTCTTACGTTTTCAAAATATTTTTACTTTACTAATAGTAATCCTTCAAGTTAATTACTGATTGAAAATTTGCTATAATTTATGTACAAGAAAAAAAATTTAATGTAAAATATCAAACAGACTTTAGTAGTAATTCTTATTTATTATCTGAAATATCGCGACTTTTTATTTAATAATTATTCATAATTTATAATCCTTTTATAATTAATTATAACCCCTTAAAGTTTGCTTTTGTTCAGTATTTACCATCACCATCATTTAAAATTAATGATAGTATTTTTTTTTGGCATATGAATTTCTTTTTGGAAAAATGTAAAATAATTTTGGTCCAATTAGCATTTAACTAGTTAAAAATTATTAAATAATTTGAATTTCAGATAAATACTCCAAAATAATTGAATTACTGGCATCTTTTTAGCATCAATTATTGAACTGGTTTTTGGTATAAAAATTTTTTTTTTTATTTGGAATGCGAAATATTTATTTATTTAATAAAAAGAAAATTCTAGTTTCGATTTTTGGAAAATAATTTAATTTAAGAGTAAAGATTCCAAAATATTCATTAAAATGCTTTATGAAAATGTTTTAATTTCTAGTTGCGTAGGTAGATTATTTTCAATTAATGTAGAAAGTTATTGTGAATGCAAAATATTTTTTTTGTATGGCAAAAAATGTATTTTTTTCATAATTGGCAAAATTAGAATACAAAATTGGAATTTTGTTCTTTTTTCTATGCTGTTAAAATTTAAGAGCATTCTGTTTAAAAAGTATTCATTTTATAACGTACTTTTTTGTTCTTCATATTATTTTAATTGTTAGATATTTCAATGCTTTGCAGAATGTTGTTATAGTTACATTTCAGGAATTTCTTACTGAAAATGATAGAAATTATTTGCTTTTTCTTAAAAAAAATTTATGTCTTCTTTAATAGCAAGGGCGTAGTAATGTTCTTAATTTTAGTTTCGCAAGTAATTTTTTTAATTAATGTAAACAATTATTGAAGAAGACAAAAAATTTTTGCTCTAGATTTACCCTTTAGTGTGATGCTAACAATCAAAAATTCTATTCTTATAGAAAAAAAGCAAAACAATGTTTTTAACCCATTTTAAATATGGCATTACTATCTTTCAAAATGTTTAATTATTTTAAATTTAAAAGTAACTCATATATCATCAGTTGTTTCATGGTAATGATGGGCAAATCATGACTATTCATTGTCTAGTTTTAAGAAATGAATAAGCCAATGAATGATTAAAGTACGACATGGAAGATAAGTGTCTCAAAATGAACCATCGAATAACCTAATAGCCTCATCAGATGGTTAATTACGTCAGAGAAGATTACTGCTACACAATTGCCAATCTCGAACACGTAGATGATTTATCATCCGAGAAATTTCCTTTTACTCATCCCTTTTTTTCCCTAAAAAAAGAACGGTTTTAATTCAACTTTCTCCGTTTTTTTTTATTTTGCTAAGAATGGGATAAGAAGTTTTAATCAATGTAATTTGTCTTATAAAAGGAGGCAAGGAAAGTTTTTTTTTTCTATCTGCTTTTAAATTTGCCAAAAATGTTATCAGTGTTCTGAATACTAGAGATAATGAGTAGTCTCGTGGTACAATTTACAGAAATAGCAGAGGAGGTTATGTTAGACATCTTAGATATTAACATTTTATTTTGTTCACTTTTTTTAATTCTCTTAAATACGTGGAAGGAGTATATATTTTAGAAGATTCATTTTATCTCCGAATATCTGTTTTTAATGAATGCTGCTGTAAGTATAAATCATAGTTAAATAAGTGGTTAGCATTACAGAGTAAAATATTTCATTCTTTTTTAATGCATTTGCTTTTTTATGATTTTTATACATCTTGTGAGGAAATTTTTTTCCTGTCATTTCTTGTAGGAGTGCGTAACTTTAATGAGCATTTTTTAGAAAAATAAAATATTTTCGAATTTGCCACCATAACAAGTATAAAAACTATATGAAATGTGGTATTTTCGAAAAAAAGAATAAAGTATTAAAGATAGTAAATATATATATATATTTAAAAGATAACGTAAGTGGCAAAATATTTTCTAAATTTTTAAGTTCATCATATATTATTCAAATTATTGCTAAATTCAAATAATAATTCAAATCAATTTTAAATAGATAACCTGACCTTTACAATTGTTCTGATTTTTCAATTTTGTAGTAGTTTGCATTCTGTTTTAATAGTTTTTCTTCGAGTATTTTCCTTGCTAAGGATTATTTTCTGAGTGATTCGTTCTTGAAAATGAGGGAGTGAGTTTTAATAATGTAAAAATTACCTCTTATTTTTTTCGAATAAACGCTTAATTTGTTTTCAATTTCCCATTATAAACGTGCAAAATATGGTCCACCAAGAACGCATTCAAATGTTTTCAAGAACGCAATAAAATCATGCTGCTTCAGAACTGATTCCAATTATTTTTCTCCTGAGAAATGGTTGTAAAAAATATCTTTTTTATATCGAGAAACGAAAAATTCAAAGGAAATATACCGATAAAACTAAATATACCGAAAAACGAAAAATTTAGAAGTGGGTGTTAATCACTGCATCATATGCATCACACTGTGCAAAACACGCAATACGTTTGTTGAATAATTTGAACAAATTCAAACGAGAAATAAATATTGAAATCTCAAACTATCACTTTGAACATACATTTAGAATAATTTTGGATCCAAAAATATGCACATACTAATGAATAAAATGCCGCCAGTGTATGGGGCGGTAATGTCATCCAACAGGGTTACTAAGGGAAAAGTAGCTGCAAATCTATGTTGTATAAGGTAAGCAATTTAATGAAATGTTTTATTTTAATAAAATATCATATTTATGCTAGCTTTGTTACGTAGCTTACTTCTTAAAAAAGTTGAGAAGACCATGAATGCATTAAAAAACGAGCTAAAAGGTAAATAAACATTTTCTTTCATTTTTCATTCTTTTTAAACAAAAATCTACTTCTTCAAAATTATTAACCAAACATAGCATTAACTATGTGTTATGATAATTAATTCAACGTCACAAGTATACTAGAATCCCTTTAAAAAATTTGCAAAGGTATAAAAGAATGTTTTTATTGTAAATCTTTTTAAGAATTTTTTTTTTCAATTATATACTTTTCTTATAATATCACTCAAACCATCAAAACATTCTTCTTATCCTAGTTGTAAACAGCTTCTAGATTGTTTGTTAAGACTTGTTTCGCAACGTTTGCTTTTTATTTCCTACTGGAGTTGTTACGTAATTTTACTGACTGGCTGAATAAATTGAAAATTGTTTAATTTTAATTGTTTTATTGAAGTGGATGATTAAGTTTACTTTCACCTGCATTACTTTAAGGACAGAAACAAAAGCAGTTTGTTTCTGTTGCTTGTATGAAATAAAAATTATTTTGTTTCAAATTCTTATATTTTATTTTTCAATTTCATTTCATATCTTTTTATTCCTTTTTTTACCAATTCTAAAACATTCTTCAAAAATAAAAGAATTCCCTTTCAAGAAAATGCGGTGATTTTGAAGTTGATTTGAGATTGACAGATGTAAAAAAATACACCTGAGGTAGAATATGAGGTTATGTTTTTCTCCAAAAATAACCTCACTAATATACCTCGATTTTAATCTCATTCACACCTCACAAAATCAACTTTATATATAACTGAGAAATAATTTTAGTTTAGATCCGGGTGAAATTATTCACACCTCAAATATGCGTATTTACTTGAAGTGTAGAAAAAATAATCCGAACACTTCAAAAACAACATCCCTAATCTGGTTGCTTTAAAGTAGGTTTCCACCAATCTCAAAACATCCTTTAGTGTGAATAAAACACTTTCATACATCTTGATTATACACCTTGGGAGGTTGATATTTTAAGGTTGTTTCTTACATGAACTTCGAATAAACCTCAATTTAACCTTAACACCTCAAAACAACCTCAAATAAACCTCAAAAATACCTTAAATTTCAGTAACGGTTCATAAGTCTATTCTAAAATTTTTCAAAATTTTATTAAAATGTTTTCCAAGTCACAAATGGGAAAGAAAACCTTTTATGCTAATAAACAATCTAAAATTAACAATTCTTACAAAAAAAATTGCTTGCTTATTAACAAATCTGTGCAATATTCGCAATAATAAATGTGGGTAGCAGTAAAGAAACAATGTCAATTTAGTTAATAATGATGTCACATTAGCAATGTTGTCTCATGAGTTTTAAATTAAATTATTATTTTTAAATAAATGATTCCGTTCATTCTAATAGCATTCTAAATTACGAAAATATGCTATCTGAAAGAAAGATCAGAATACGAAATTCTGGAAAAAACTGTCGAGCACAACGCAGAAATATGTTATACCGCATACAAATTTCACATCTTCAGGACCCTCTCACGTAGGAATTAAATTGAGAACGTTATAATACATCTTCCAAAAAACTCCAAAACAGAACAAACTAACTTTTTCTTGTTAGAAACAAAGCTATTCCACGCAAACATGCTCAACTATTTAAAAACGCTCATTTCTATTTGTTAACTAAATTCTGTTCCCCGCCACGTGACTTTGTGTCGAAATATCTTAGAATTTGAAACCAAAATAATTACTTAATACTAATGTCTCATTAGCAATGTTGTCACATGAGTTTTGAAATAGATGATTTCTTTTAAATAAATACTTCCGTTCATTCTTATAGAGTTCAAAATTGCGAAAATATGCTATCTGAAAGAAAGATCAGAATACGTAATTCTGGAAAAACTTGTCGAGCACAGCACAAAAATATGTTATACCGCATACAAATTTCACATCTTCAGGAACCTCTCACGTAGGAATTAAATTGAGGACGTTATAATACTTCTTCCAAAAAACGCCAAGACAGAACAAACTACCTTTTTCCTTGTTAGAAACAAAGCTATTCCAGACAAACATGCCCAGCAATTTAAAAACGTCCACTTCTATTTGTAAACTAAATTCTGTTCCCCGCCACGTGACTTTGTGTCGAAATATCTCAGAATTTGAAACCAAAATAATGCAAAAACAGAATTATGAGTGAAAAAATCCATTTCAAAGACAAGGTCGGCATATTTATTTGACTTCTCACGATATCTGCAGCTAGGAACTTTACTCATGTCAGTGTTGTCATTCATAGATTCAAAAATAAGGAATAAGAACAAAAATAAATGCAAATTTTCTGATTTCCTTTGCCACGCGCTGAATGAAGTTTCCTTCCGATGCTAGAAAATGTATTTGGACTGATTTTTTTTTTCTTTTTCTCATGACGACTTTTATTATTGTCTTCGCTTCTTCAAAGAACTAGTTTGAATTTTATTTCGCTCTATAAGAGCTTGAGCATATTATTTTTTTTTCATCTTAGTTTCTCATTCTGTTCATCTTTTCATTTCTGGTATATCGTTACACGCTCTTTCTGCTTTGAATTACAATCTTTTTATAAATTATTCGTTAGGCTAAGAACCAGCGACATCTGTTTCGTCGGTTGAATCTGGCCTTCAGGGCATTTAACTCACACTTTCTTCATTTTTTAAAAAAATGTTTTTTTAATTTAATTTATATGGTAATCAGGTGTGATCGAGAGAAATTGTATATAAGTCTTAGGTAAATATATTCAAGTAAAGATGTTTTCTAATTTAATTGGAAGTTTTAGTTTTATTATTCTCAAAGGAACCATCACAAATCTTATGGAAATTAATTCTCCGTCAAATGTGATGAAAATTTAATATGTTGTAGTGCTGATCAAAAATTATCATTGACGCAACGTCCAAACATGGAATGTTTCCGAGAAACGGATACACGAACATAAATAGTAGTTTTTAATTCTATATTACTATCACGAGATTAGCATCAAACCAGTGCGAACCACGCGGAGGTTGCCGGATCCAATTTTGTCCATGTCATAACCCTTATAAGAGCGGATTAATTAAACACAAAGATACTTGGATGTATACAAATATATATGGGTATGAATAAACATAACTATACTCATCAATTATTTGAATATTATTTGCATTTCATTGGGGAGATTCATTCCACCAAATATACATTTTGGTAACTTCATAGCTATTAGCTCTAAGCGATGCATATTCTGAAAACCAATATAACACTCGCAATGTGTGCGCATAGTACCCATTGTTCAATGATGTGCGCGAGAGCGCCTTAATCACCTTTCAACACAGTGACCGTTGCCTATGTTTTATGCTTGAGGATCCGTACTTCGAAAACTATCCACTTTTGCACTAAAGGCCTGTTTACACGGTCCAATGGTATTACAACACATTGCAATAAATAATTAAAAGCAATCAAATGTCTAACTTGAGTTTCATTGAAAAATACATCCAATGTTAGATTCAATGAAAAAAAAAGCATGGCATATAAGACGGTTTTCAATGTTATATTTTTCTTTTGTTTTTATTTTTAATCCTAATCATTTTATTCATATTATGGCATATTCTTAAATCTGCAAAACTAATTGTTTTTTAAAATTTACCTTGGCATGTTTTTCTTTGGATTCTTCAAATCAGTCAGAAGTTTCTAAATGAAATCTTTGAGGTACTTTGAAAAGCAATTAAATGTTTTGTGCAGGTTGGTCTTCATTTTAAAATACTTTTTTTTCAATCTAAAATTAGTTTTCAAACTAAAATTTATTTCATAAAAGGTGGTTTTTAATGTAATTTTTTCATTGAAAATCAATATTTTTTAAAAAAATATTTGATGAGAGAGCAAGTTAATATTATGTACTTACAGCCAACGAAAACAAAATTTAAAATATGGAAAAACTTGTATTTTCAAAATGTATTTTTAAGGGTATTCCTAATAATTTTGTTGAATATTATGATTAAATGTTTAAGTATGTTAATTATGTAAAATGTTTCTAAATATACACCGAAATGCATTTAGAGTATTTAAAAAAAGAAGTAAATCGTGTTTTACTTAAACACTTAATTAAAATAGATTTTCAGTGTAAAGTACATTCAGATAAAAAATGGTTTTAAATTCAAAATGCATTCCGCAAAGGCTGATTTTCAGTATTTTTCCTTCATTAAAAACCACTGTTTCTTTCTTTTTTTTCGACAGAACTAAAATTTTGTAAACTAACAGTAAATTATCTTAAATAAGGAGAAATAAGCGTTTTCGAATCCTAACTTACCAGGCTTTTCTTTTAAGAACTTAAATTTCGTTGATCAACTCAACACCAAAACTTAATACTTAATACTTAATAATACGTAATACTTAAATAAGAACTTACTCGTACGTTTAAATAGTACAAAAAATGAGAAACAAATGCAGGAATATGAAATATTTTAATAATTACTTTGCAATCTTAATTTATAATATTGATATAAGCTTCACAGTAAAAAAATTCTGTATCAATTTTGCTGTATAATGTTTGGCATTGTGGGTGCATTATTCGTAAAATCCATTTTTATTGTAAATATTATACCGTAATTTTTACAGTAATAATTACCTTAAAATCACTAAATCACTCTAATTAAATAAATATTTCTATCATCAGGTTTATCAGGTTTTTTGACCAGTGACATGTTCTGATAAAAATGAATTTTACGGTAAAAAGTACCAGCACCGGAGTGCGGAACTTTTTACCGTAATTTGATTCGTAATTTTCTTTTTATTAATTTTTTTTTACAGCGTAGCTCCTTAACTGCTTGTTTATAGGGACAAAAAAGTTCGCTTTCATGTATGATTCTGTTTCATTTATGTTTCATATATTTTGTTCCTAGGCGCATGAGATGTTTGTGTTTTCTTGTTTGCAAATTAGTCGAGGAGCAAATTTTAACTAGTTTATAATATGGATCCCGTCAGGAATTACAGTTTATGTCGATATATAGAAATCGCATTGGTATAGATATATGACTAATTTCTATTATACAGTTGGTTGAAAAGCAAAATCTTCTTTTTTTCTAATTTAAATTTTTGCTCGTGTTTTAAGTGTGAAACTTTCATCGTCACAAATGCTAGAATTCGAATTTATGTTTTATTTAAATTTGTAATAATTTTTGTAATAATTATTGAAATTTGAATTGAAAATACGGAATATTTAAGTTGAATATTTATATCGAAAATTCATATTGAATTTCAGCAATTCTTATAATTATTACTATAGATTATTTTCATTGTAATATTGAATTTAATGACTTATAGTCATAGTCATCATTTCAAACACATTGAGAGTAATCATGTCTACACACATAGGAGAAAATTTCCTATTATGCTACACAATTTTAAAAGTTAAGATTAAGTCACATTAGTTATTGAAAGTCTATTATTAGATTACATATTATATATGTGATAAGTTTAAACCAATATAATTTGGCAAAAACGTTAGTAAATATAGAAAAAGAATGTAATATAGGAGTGCTAAGGTATTACCAAATCAAAATAAATACCTTATCTCTAATTGTATTGGACAACGGTTATATATTATTTTGGTTATGGTTACATATTATTTAGTTCTTATTATTATGGTATTCATGGTTATATATTTTCTGGCAAGAAAAAAAACGCGTTAAACGTAGCAAAGCATTCAATTGCCTTTGGTTTAAAATAATACACTTCAAAAACGAGCTTAAAATCAGTACAAAGGAAAAGTTTTCATACTGTAACCTATAATCACTTATCAACCAATCGGAAACTTTTATCCAATCATGGAATCTTTACGTACCACATATATTCTAGGCATAGGCACATATCCACTATTTTTTTAAATCATGTTTTTGTTAATTTTAATTTCACTTGTTACAGTCAATAATTTTAGGACCATTTACATAAAAGTTGAATCTTAAGTGACGATAAAGTGTTGAACTTTTTTCGATTATGAAATTTTGAAATTTATTAAAAAGCACGTTTTAATAAGAAATAAAGATTCTTTTTTCACCACTTTTACCCTTTGTATTGGCATAAATATTACTACACTTAAATAATGTAGTACGCTGTGAAATGAAAACAAATACGTCAATGAAAATGAGAACAAATATAATTTTTATCTTCCTTGTACTCGTATCCTATTTAGTACTTCTTTTGCAACTGCAACTTTATATGCCGCTTCTCATGCATAACAATGTTGTAGGTGGGAAGAAACAAATTGGTCAAGAGAGACAATTCTAAACGCTGTCCTTGTTCCAGAACACGAAACTGCCACAGCTAATCCCCATACCCTATCACCGCTAAGAGGATTGCTTCTGACAGAATCCTCGTGTTCCGACAATCTCCAATGACCTTCTGGAAATGCCCTTGGGGTGGATGAAATGACCACTGCCTGGACATTACTTCATTAGTTCCCATTGTTTTCCCACATCTGTTTGGTTTCTTCATTAAAGACTCCCCTTGAGGCAGATCCAAGCCCATGGCACTAAACAGCAATTTGATAGGTGAAGCAAAGCCTGTATTGCCTCCCTTTGTGTTTCTAACATTGAATGATTGGATTAAAGTTGCAACAATTGTTCGTGCGATTGAAGACCCCGTGTTCAGCAATTTAATACCCATAGAAGTAATTTGTTCTATTGGAAGCAGTTGAAAATAATTAAATACTATTGGTGGCGGGATAATTCAGGTGTCAGCAATTTTTGTTAAAAAGAAAGAATATAAAAGAAAAATTAAAACGATTATTATTAATTTAAAATATTAGATTAAATATATTAAACTAATTAATCATTGGCATAAATAATTTAATTAATAATTTATCATTTAATAAGGGAAATTCAGTTTTTAAAAAAGTTATTAAATAACTTTTAATAAATGTTTTTCAATGTTTAACTAAAATTCTGATAAACATGTACCAGTTAAATATTCAATCTGTAAAAAAAATGCGAAATTCCTGAATATAGCAGTAATTTTAGACGTTATTTAATATACTAGTCATTATTTATCATACTAATTTTTCGTAAGTTTTAAGATCTCATATTCATATCCATAGAAGTAATTTACTCAAATTAAGGCAATTACAGACAATTTAACGTCTTTTGTAGTAAGATAATGATAATATGATCACTCAAGGATATAAAGGAGAGTATGATGTAAATTGGATCAAATTTTAATTGATAATATAACAAAACATTTAACTAATTAACTACTAATAAAAAAATTAACTTCTGATGTAATTCTAGAATATTTGAATAGATTTTTTTTAAAATTAATTAGCATCTTTTAATGGTTAGGTGTCAAAGTTTTAATGTTTGAAGTAAAATATAGTAACAAGTGTAAAGATAGCTGTCTAAAATTAAATGATTCCGGCAATTGACAATTTTAATGATTACTTTTTTATTACTTTTTGGCTATGTGGCGGTTTCACATTTCTTCTATTGCAAATTTTAAATATAAACGAAACTTTGTCCCGGAAAAGTGAAAGAATTATAAATGTGTTAGCGTTTAAGCCAGAAGCTTTGAAATTAGATGATAAGATATTTTATCTTCGAAAAAAAATTCACTGCTAATGAGAAGGAGTAAACTTCTGAAAATTAAAGGCGTTTTTATGGAAATAACTTAAATCAAAAGCATTAACAAAAATATTACAAAAAAGACATTAAAAAAAACAGTATATTTATAAAATACGAATGATTCCACATTAGAGCAAAAAAGTTACAAAATTTTAAAATCTGAATTGTTATTGAAAAGAGGAAAAATTTTACACACAAATGATTTTATCTAAAAACGAACAAAAATTGTTCGTCGAAATATATTTCTATCTATTTCATTTAAAATCCAATATAAATTAATTGCTAAAATATACTAACGTACAAAATTATTAATACTAATTGCTAATTCTGCTATACTTATTATGTATAAACTTTAACAAATTACGATTTCTTTTATTGAAAGTTCACACCAATATTTGGCGACATTAAAGATTGCGTAAGTACGCCAATTAGCTTCACAGGGATTAATTACAAAGTTTCCCTCTGAAAACATTTTGATGTAGAATTTATCCTTTGCACATCTTTTCTCACTTAATGTGATTGCCTTCATCATCATTATAATTTGATTGAGAAACTAACTTTGTTCAGATAGTAAAAGGTTTAATGATTTATTTCGCAAATTGCAAGGAAGACGCCGTGTTAGTCAAACATTGTTATTAAGAAAGTGATAACATTTATATTAGCTCTAAAACTATTAAAAATGATAGGGACACCTAATGAACACGTTAATTGGAAAGTGGATAATTTAGTTCATTACAATTGAATATTAAATAATTAGAGTAAATTTTGATACGATAATTTTGATAATTATTTGACTAATCAAAAGTCTGTGTAGAATTTTTTTTGTTGTTAAATTTGAATATTTGGATGAATATTTTATAATGGTTAGCAGACTTCGGATATTACATGTAAGGATTCAAATTATATAACTAAAATGTTTTAATTAAGAATTTTTTTTTTACCGGCGTTGAACAGCCATCGTGTTTATTTTCTTATAAATATTTTTTTTTAAATGGGAATGAAATACGAAATTATGTAATAAGCGCATGAAATAAGTAAACAATTAACATTAAATTCCGAACATATTTTATTTTGAACCAATCTAAAGTACACATAAATTTTTGTAATAAATATATTTTCCAATGAGTTGCACAATCGGTCTTGTCGATGAGCAGACTTAGTGCGTTCTCCAGAGGTGGTATCCACTCTTTCAGGACCACCACAATGGGTGAGATACCGTTGGTCATGTTAATTTGGACGTCTAGTTTCTGCCACACTAGATGGCAGCACCGAGACTCTATTTGGATGCACTAGGAATTTAATTTTGCCGGAAATGCCGAGAGCCAATGAGGCACTCCAGGGATCTTTTACATGCTGCATAATCATACGACATGGCCGCAGAGGATTGTCTGCATCCCGAAAATCCGGTGTCTGGGTCGGGGATCGAACCTGCAGACTTGGGCGCAGAAGGCCGACGACAAACCAACTGCGCCACCCAGTCATGTGATAAATATATTTCTCGTGCTATTTACATAATTGATAATTGAATTACATGAATCATCATGCTTTTTCATATAATAGATGGTATAAAACATTTTAATCATTTCATCAAATTTACTTTTAAATCTAGTAATTTTTGCAAATGATAATAAACGGTTTAATTTAAGATGCACGCGAAATATTGAAAGTCTTCATCCAGAACATATTTTACTTAAACAAAGAAATAATTAAATGACATTTGCTCTCTTATTATATAACTGTTAAATCAATTATATGAATCATGATGCTTTCAAATATGATGTATATTATAAATACATATTTATATTTACACTCCATCTATCTCATCATATTTGTTTTTAAAATTAATATGCATATTTTTAAAATTAGAATGAAAGGTGTCATGTTAAATGCGCATGAAATAATGAAGGTTTTAATGCTTCATTTAAAACAAACTTTACTTTAGAAAAGAAATAATTATATGATACATGTTATCTTAGTATATATTTGATAAGTGAATCAAATGAATTACGATGCTTTCACGTATGATGGATATTATAAATACATATTTATTTTTACATTACGTCTTTCTCATCATAATTATTTTAAAATTTATACATACTTTCAAAATTAGAATAAAAGGTGTCATTTTAAATGCGCTTGAAATAATGAATGTTTAAACATTTCATTGAAAACAAACTTTATTTTGGTAAAGAAATAATTACAGAACGTATGCTATATTATTATATAACTGATAACTGATATACATGAATCATGATGCCTTCACGTATAATGGCTAATTTAAATACATATTTATCATTACATTACGTCTTATGAAGTGCATCAAACCGTTCGTTAATTCCCTGTAGAAAGATAAACAGCGAACCACAAAGCTGCTTCTAAATCCAATAAACCATTCAAAACCATCGTGGATTCCACCCAACAGTTCCTGAAGCTTTGATTTTCACTTAAGCATAATTGATTCGGAACCGCAACTCCTATGGATTTATTCGTTCAAAACGGATAAACAAACAATTGCACTGTCACTTTAGTTCGGATGCAAGAAATGGCGAAATTGCAGTTCTCCCTGTTGGAGGAAAGAAAGATCCCGAAAGGCAAATACAACGTGTTCAAATTGCATGTCGGTACTTATTTATAGAAAATTGTACTTTTGTGTAGGTCTGGATTTGAACAAACTGAATTTTTGTTTTGAATTGAAACATGTTGTCTTCGATAAAAATAATGTAATGCATTAAGGATTCCTTTCATCTTCGAGTTTAAGTAAATTTTTTCAATTAAAGTTTAAATATAATGAGTACCTTATAAATAAAATTTTAAGGATACAATTTTAAAGAAATATACAAAAAATAAAAAATCAAGGAAATTTTGAAGAAAATCATGACATTTTATAGAAAGTGCTTTTTAACCCATTGTGAATTAAACACAAAAAATAAACTCAATGCTTAAATTGGCTCATGTTTACCAAATAAGTATGTATAATATTGAGCTAGAAAACTGGTAAAAAAGTAACAATAACTGTATTAATACGGACAGAGAGTTTTTATTAGCCGACCAGGTGGCCGGGTGGGTGGCGTGCCTGACTGCGGAGTAGACGGTCGTGGATTCGAATCCTGCTCAGGGCATGGATGTTTCTTTCTCTCTCTCTGTGTTCTATGTCCTTTCTCCTTTATGAGTGATTGTGTGAATGTGACCCGCACTATAAACGGGTTTGTGGTTGTGTGGCGTGGGTGGCGCTGCTCCACCGCCGTGGACAGGTGCCCACTGGGTAACGAGAAGAGAGTAGCAGTTCAGGGATTTCTGAGGCCAATGGGTCTATGTCCCAAGTGCCCGCCATTAAAAAAAAAGAATATTTATTATATCGGAAAAAAACGGCTTTTTCAGGTTATGCGAGCGAACATTTAAATCATTAACAGAGAGTAAAAAATGAAAAAAAACAAAAAAAAACGGGTCATCCTGAATATGTTTTGGTTAAAAAAAATTGGATTATTAGGTACTACTTTGAGAAAAAAGTATAGTCAAAACTATTAGAATATGGAGAAATTTACCATGTTTCTTGTTCTACAGGAGTACTAAATTGTTTGGTGACTTTTATCGAAACGCTTTGGTAAAGAATTTGCTAAAATTAAAAATAAAATATGGTTTTATAATGTGTGCACTGTAAAAAGAAAAAGAAAAACAACCGGAAAGGTATGGAATATATGGGGCTACTATGTAGTTATTAGAAACGTTTCTTAATATTTCGGAAACCTCTTGCGGCGCTATGCTGATAACAACGTCAACCGTTATCTTATCGAAAGGTACCTCACGATAAAATTGAGTTAACGTGTCTTATATTCTAGTATATTGAAATTTAATAGTTGCTGTGGTAGCTGTGTTGCATTACTCGCCCACCAGAACTGTATGAGCGATAGAATTCGATGAATGAATAGCAGTAGTTGATTCATGGCGACTTTGCAAGAGACCAGGAGAGCAGTATTAGGATCACTGATCTTTGAGTGCTGGTCGAGAGAGCTGTGTTTGAATTACAGTTGGGGCGTGATCGCTCCTGTGTTGTAATTAGCAGTGGAGTGTGTACAGGCCTTTGTTGTGTGCGATCGAGAATGAGTAGGAACAGCGAGAGGAGAACAATGTCGATGTCATAAATAGCAAGTCATATAAATTTTTTTTTAATTTAATTTTAACCCCTGCGCGTATTTCAACTTATCTTTGTAATTTCAAGTTTCAAATTTTTATAGTTTATGCGCAGCAATACAAATTCAAATCAGTATGTTTCAATCCAAATTAAATTAATATGTTTCTTTCTCGCATTGCACTTAAAATTAATAAACATTTGTAAATTTTTTTTAAAAGTTGCCTCCAACTTTCGGAAAATAATTCATTTTAGTTTTACGTTTTCTTAATAGTTCGAACAACTTAAATAAATTAAATTCTGGTCAGTAATTTAACTTTATCTTGTTTGAACTTAAAAAAAGGAAAAAACTCCAGAAGATTATTAATGTTTTGTTATTTTAACTTTGCTCTCACTGTGTTAGAGAACAGATTAATCTAAAACTCACCAGGTTTAGGCGATATTGTATGTCAAGATCCATTCACATCTTGCTTAATAGTCCATCCGAGTTTTCCGTGTGGAATTGATTATACAGTTATTTTCAAAGTTATTTAATATAGCGGAATTTTCAATAAAGTAAGATTATTTGTCTTATAAATTGTTATAGTTCCTTTATTATAACTACGAGTATTTGTAGAAATAAGGGCATAACTCATTCAGATTTAAATGTTGTAAGGATTATATTTATCACTATTTTCACGTCTATCTTTACTCGAAACCTCAGTCACAAGTTTGACACACCTCGGAGTAATAGAGTAACTTTGGTATATCTCTAATGCATGGAATGATCACTTTGACAACCTCACTAGAATTTTTCATGATTTCAAAAGATTTACCAAACACTAGAATTCAAATCAATGATCAATGATTCAAAGTAGAAACTCGAAATTATGTCTTCTATAGTGTGAACTTTGGTGTTTGTTCAACAAATTTCTGCCAACATGTTGATATATATTGGACATTTTAACTGTCACATCTTTAAAAAATCGTCCAGAAGTCTTGGATAATCACGATATCGTTCCTTTGTCCCATCGTAGATGTCTAACTGTTATCAACCAAGTCCAAAGGTTGTATATAAAAAGGATCTAAACAGCAAGACTGACCATTTGAAAGAAAAAAAACTATTAGAAATTCTGTTCTATCATAGAGATTAAATTTCAATCTTCGGATTAATTTGGAATCATTAATTGGAATTCTCAAGTGGTATATTATCCCCCAGAGCAGCGAGATTAAAGTGAAATATTAAATAACCCATCGATTCTTACACTAGACTCATTTGAAAAATACCAAAATTCACTTCCAGGTTGTTAAAAAATGCATCAAATTTGTGGCAAAGGTGACAAAATTAAGTTTGCGAAGGTGAAGCTAGAGAAGGATATATTCGAGCAACACTAAAGTCTAAATCAATTATTTCTTACTTTTCTAAAAACTCAGACTTAAAATTTATAGGAAATACATAAGAAAAGTACCTTAACAATACAGTAAAGAAACAAATTCTAATTCTCGACGTGCAATCACCTTCACGTGGTAAGTCCCGGATCATTCTAATCTAACATAATGAGCGAATCACTGCAATAAAAAAAAATTAAATAATTGATTAGAATTTCAATCAAGCAAGCATAAAAAGATAAAGTTTATTTATTAACCGATCTGTAGTTTTAACCGACTTGAAAAAGGAATTGAAAATTGATTTATTAAGTACGGTGCACAAACAGAATATATTAACTGTTTTCAAAATTTTATTGCGTTGTTTTCATTTTAAGCACAATCGGCAACTTTTCAACACTAAAGCATTCCGCAAATAAATATTTTTTCTACCCACTCTATATAGTACATATTTTTTCGTAGCTATCTGAACAAGTAGGGTTCTTTTTAATGTGTAGAAATTTACACAAGAAGATATAAATTGATGGGGATGTAGAAAAAAGTTAATGTAAGCTTAAAAAATGAGAAATGTTTTTTTCACTTTTTAAAACACTCTTGCCTTTTAAGCTATTACTTCTATTGACTCGTACAAGGTATCATTTAAATATTGAGATTTTCGGAAAAAAATTTCCTTTTTTCCCAACTGGAGATTGCATTGAATTTTTCCGCAGTCAACAACACACTTAAACCACATAATCATTATATATTTTGACAGTTAATATAGCAAAGATTGCTTTATAAAAAAAGTTCGGTTGATTCTAAGTAGTTGTTTTTGGTTGTGGACCCTTCAATTATGGAAAGTGGCGGAAATGCTGCTCAAGTACGAAAAAAAAATTAGTTGACACGTCAGGAAAAGATGTATCGATGATACGCCAGTGTCAAAACTGGGTTAGAAAAAATTTCGAACCGGCAATTTTGATATTGAGAAAGCACCTTGTTCTGGAAGGCCAGATGAAGCTAATGAAGACCAAATAGCGATAAAAATTGATGCAAAGTGGCAAATAACAACCCTTGAGGTCGCTGAAAGATTAAATTTATTGAATTCGCCAGTTCGTGATCATTTGAAGCAGTTAGGATTTAATCTCAGAGCTTGATGTATGGGTTCTTCATTTTCATACGAAAAAAAAAATCAGTCAAAATCAGCCGTCACGTTGATGTCTCTTAGTTGTTTCTCAAATGTCAATAAAATGATCTATTTTTTCAGCTCATCATCACTGAGGGCAAGAAATGGGTTGTCTTCAATACTTGATATGAATTTCTATAAAATGTCTTATTATTTTTTTAAAATGAACAGGTCAGAATCTCATCAGAATCAGATTTTTAGCCAGCAACAAAAAAAAGGTGCATAGAATCATGCTAATTCCCGAAAGATGACAAATAAATATATAATTCAATTGCCTAAAATATTTATTCACTATAAAAAAAATTATTTTTCATTTTCAGAAAAAAAAAATTACTTTCCAAACAATCGAAGATCAATGAAAAAAAAAACCTAGGACATAATACTCCGCTTGTCCAATGTGATATACTTAAATAGTTACAAATCAAACTTTATATTCCTTGTACATAAGGTCATAAAAATTCTAAACTAATAGCCTCATAATTTCGAAATTATAGTCATATTTTAATCAGCGAAAAAAAAATATTTCGTCAGCAATGTATCCAAAATATTTAAATTTCAATCCATTCCCCACCTCCCTCTACCACGAAGAAGCATTTTCGAGGTCATGCAACTTAATACTATTTGCTACACTGAAAAAAAATGTATGGTCAAAACTTCCAGAACATAATGAAATTTACCGTGTTTCTGGCTCTATATGAGTATCAAAGAGCTAATTGGTTTTTATAGCAGAGCTATGATAATGATATTGGTAAAAATAATAAAAAATATTGTTTTATAAAGTGTGATAAAACTTGGTAGTGTGGTAAAATTTCGTAATTTTATTTTATCTTGAAATATGGTATAAAAACCAGTTATTTGGTTAAATTTACTCTTTAGTTTTTCTATTATTTATTAAATGGGTGGTAATAAGGATTGTAATTTTGAAAATCAAAATTTGATGCAAACCGTTACCATATGAACAGAGAAATTGCAACGTTAATGGTTTAAATACTGTATTTTTTGGTTTTATTATTCAGAATTATGCTTTTATTTATTTTTCTTGCCAGAAATGTCCTTAACATACTTAGGGAAATTTTATCAGAATTTAATTTTCAAATGTTGAAGGAGCAAATGACATGTTTGGCACTTTATTTACTTTGAAGTAGATTTGAAAAATTACATGTATTCAAAATCTTATTCACTTTGTATGAATATTAAAATACTATGATGCTAAAAAGAATTTATTATTAAGAAATTGTGTAAAGGACATGCCATTTAAAACTTTTTTTTTACAATAGTCAAGGTTAGTATTGTTTAAGTCTTACTTCGTTTGATGGTAAAAGTGGTAATTCGTTTGGTGGTAAAAGTGTTTCATTAAAATGGGCAAGGTAAGAAATTATAACGAACAAAGTAAAAGAGAATTTCATTCTTAAGAACTTAGATTATAAATTGCAAATAAATGACGAAAGATAAATGGTTTTGTCTGAAACTCAAATCAGTTAAACATAAGAACAACTCGAAAAACATAATATCACTTTATAATGTATAAAATGTTTAGAGGAACAAAAGTAAAAATTGTGTTTGATCATAGGAGTATCAAAGAAAGTAAATGGAAAAATCTAACATAACCACTAAAATTGATCCAGACACTTTTTTTTTATTTATCACCTTCATCAAATATTTTTCCCTGCTGCTTCCAAAAAATTCTATTCCAAAACCCAATTTTTTTTCTTAATGTTGAAAAACACTCTTTTTCACTTACCAGTCCTATTTTTATGAATTCAGATCGATGCTCGATATATCTGAAGATTTTAGAAACTAATTTTAGATAGTAACATAGAGAAACTTTAAAGGCGTTCCTTCTTGAATTTTAATAAATAGTTCAGAGAAAGTTTAAAGTAGATATTTGCGAAGCTGTTGGTTGTTTCTTTCTAATTTAGAGTAATTGAATTAATTCAACCTCTTTCAAAAATGATTTTATATGTAAGTTATGAAAATGCATTTTTCTAAAAAGTGTTTATTTATACTCATGAATTTTTCTGCATTGCTTAAAAAGATTCTTAAGTAGATATTTGAGAATTAAATTGTAAGTTTTTTGATAATTTAATGTAATTAAATTAACTCAACATCGATAGAAATTATTTTAAGCAATGAAATGATAAAAATATATTTTTCTGAAAAAAAGCAATTATTTATATAAAAAATAATTATTTTACTTTTTCTGAAGAATATACTTTGCTCATAAATATTAATGTAAAATACCTACGTTTTTAAAATTGTTACCTGTCAGAACAATCAGAAGCCTTTACGTAAGATGGATTTATCATGCTCATGATTTAACTTTGAGATACGATTTAATTTTATATTTTATTTTCAGATCTTAAGTATTTTATAAAATAATGATTCTGATGACTAGTAATTTAATCAACCCAGCATGTTTCATTGATTATTTTATGCAGTAAAGATATGAAAACGATTTTTATTAAAGAAAATTTACTTACGAAATTTTTACTTATAGTAAGTTATTCTCGAAAAATATTTTTATTTATAAGTATTTATATAGAATATATAAAGCTTGTATAAAAGAAAAACGGACTCCATCAACCCACCAGATAACAACCGAAAAATAATAGCTTCAGTAGCGCCACAACTCAGGATAATGAAAGGACGTAGGAAGAGTGCTCCGTTGATTATGTGCAATTGATTAACCGGTTCACATGAGAGTATTTAATGTGAATGTTAAATTTATGAAGAAGGGTAAAGGACATCCAGAACAACAGTTAAACGCAGTGTACTACAGGGTCTGTTTACAACGTTCTTTTATTCCTTTACTGTCTCTTGCAGACGAAGTGCTGCACAGATATCACGAGTCGTAGCACTTTTAGTATTACTGAACTTATACTGATACAATTTATTGTTATAATTTATACTGAATTCTTAATTCAAAACAGTTAATTTCTTCACGTTTTGCGCATTTTACAATTTCAATGGCGTTGCTTTTTAAAATTTATCTTGAAGCAAAATTATCGTTCCAAGTCTTTTTATATAATGGATTAAGACATTTAAAACTTCAGATGTAGGAATGGTGTAAAAATACATGCATATTAAAATTAAATTTTTTTATCCGTTAATTAATTGAGTAATGAAGAAATAAATAATAAAGAAATCGTTCAATCAATTTTGCAATTGTGTGCAAAAAATTTGTAATTTGCTTAAAGCGTTCAAATAATGTATTAAATATGCAAAAGGTGGAATTATCATTATCGGATTCCGAATTTTAACCACTTTATTGATAAAAGTTTTGGGGCCATATTATTCAGATTACAGTTCATATTTTTGAAGGTCAAGAATCAATTCCGTTGAGTAAATAAATCTTATTTCTTTGCAAAGTTTTGAGACTTATTTACTAATTGAAAATATTTTTGCCACTAGTTAGTTAACATGTTTAAGAGACCCTTGGGCCATTAAAACTTGCATCATGTTGCATTAAAACTGCACCTGATACATGATAATCTGAAATTTATTAAAGTGTTTTGGTTTTACTTTATTTTACACATTCAACGTCATTCAAGGAGTATTTACACAATTTGATCATAACTTTTTATTATATACAGTGGTCGAGGTTGATAGTTACTGAAGATCATTTAAAATCTGACCGTTGCTTCAAATATGCCTACTGCGCATTGTTTTGCTCTAGCAGCATACATGTTTCATTCATTTCACTATTTCTTTCATTTCGAATGATGCCATGCGAATTGGATAATCAGTTATACTCAGCTTGTGGTTGACTTCTCGCATCTAAATTTATAATACTGAAGGATGATGTTGTTTCCGTTGTTGTATTTCTGACGTTATAACGCATGTTCAAGTTTGATTATAACTAATACTTACAATAAAATAATTGTAAAGAAGAAAAATGCGTAAGAATTTGTGCAAGTATGGTTCATATTATCAACAATTTAGTTCATGCTATTATTTAAACTTATGCTTAGTCTTAAAAAATAAATAAATTTGAGCATTTATTTATCATTAAACATTTTAGGAATGCCGATGTCGTGTATCTTTATTTTTAATGTAAATCATTCACCAATATATTTTCGGTGCCCTGATTTTCAAATTATTTTTGACTATATTTGAGGTGTTGATTTCCAAAGGTAAATAAGTTTTTTTTTCTGTCAGCTCTTTGTAACTAAGTACGAATTAAGCGTAGTAAATTAGCGAACGATGTATTTTCATAATTCCAAGAAAACAATATAATTTTAACTTAATTTTTAATTGATTTTAAATATATTTCGGAAAGTTGATTTCATTTTTTTCACTATAAATGTTATTTTTAACCCTTCTTTTAGCAAAACAAAAATTAGTATATTTTTAATTGGATTTAGTGTAACCATGTTTAAAATTTTAAAATTAGAAATATGTTAAAAATTGTTTCAATACTTGATTGAGCACACCAAATACTGTCAAAAAGCGATGATTTAGTAACAACGTAATAACTAATACTAGTAAAAACTACTTCATTTAAATATGAATTTCTATGAGTGCTTAAGCAAAATCAGGACATGACAGATTTATTTTGGACCTAAATTTAAAACTAAAATTGTCAGGCGCCTTTTCCGAGAAGTAAATAATGTTTTTAATTATGTATTGTTTTAACTAATACTTTTTAACCGTTCTCTATGTCTAATATCTATCGTTAGATCCCACCAGTTGTAGATAAGTTTCTAGTAGTAAATGAGATTTGGAATCTCTTAACCAAATCTTAAATTTTTTTTTTATAGACGATATAGATTTTTTTTTATAACTTAACGAAATAACATTGCACACAATTTTAGCATACATAATTTAGAAGATTTTACTATAAATTTAAAAAATTAAATCAGCTTTATACTTAAATATAAAAAATGACAAAAGTATAGTACTAAAGTTAAACAAGGGTAAAACAACTGGCTTGAAAAAGTTTATATTTACAAGTAATAGGTTGTCATAATTTATGTTTTGTCTAGTTTTAAGTGATGTCTTGTTCTAACTTTTTTGCTAATTGGAACTAAGGTTAGCTGTAACAAGTAGTAATCAAGCAAAAAAAGCATTTCAAAACAGTTCATTCAACTTAAAAAACTTATAGCACATCGAAATCAAAAATCAATGAGTTACTTAGTTTCAGTATTGTAACCTAAATGTCACATTCAGTGATTTGCTTTTATAAACTCATTTTTGCTTCATATGCTTCCATCTTGAATAATGAGGATGCAAAATAGGTGATTGTTCAACGATCAAATCTAGAATTCAAAATATTAAGTTTTTATAAAATACTATTTTAAAACCACTTTAGAAAAAAAGTTATTTATTAGTGTACTTTTAACATCAATTTCATGATTGATATTATTTAAGAGAATGGTACATAGTATTTAATAGAAAGTAAAATTAAAATGGAAGACAAATGCCTAGATCATATTTCTATGTACTTGATCTGGCTATTGGATAAATTTGTTACCATGGTTTTTCGAATTTAAAACTAATTGTTCAAAAACTTTTGTACTTTAACTTGGTGCTCGTTGAACCCTTTTCTGAAGAAATGAATAAGAATGACTGGAAGTCAAAATGTGGTATAAAAAAATCTAAAACCAAAAATAAATTTAGGTATGCTTCGCTCCTTATTTTTTGATAGCATATTATTGGATATGCTGGAAATAGATGGGCATTTTAAACCGATTTCCTCAGTAAATACAACATATTTTGAAAAATAAAAGCAAAAATCAAATGAACAGAATAAGTCTCTTGATTTCGTCACATAGTGTAAAAAACATGGTTAAATCGAAAACAAAAAACATGGTTCAATGAAACAGACGTATGGCAAAGAAAAAAGATTCAAGTTTCGTGAATAAAAAAAAATTCTCGCAACGAAAATATTGCTTTTTATTATATAAATTTAAGAGTGTGATTTGAGCAAAATATTTTTAAGGCTAAAATTGCATTTTTATTTTACGTCTTTTTATTTAATGCATTTTTATTACTTCTAGAAACTTTATAACTTTTTTTAACATTTTAGTTCATACTTTTTTCCCTTTTACTCAATTTCTTTCGCATAAATAAATAAATTATTCCATTTGAAAAAACTCAGAGAGACATAAAGAGATAAATAACAAATGAATATAAAAAAATATATAGACCTGAACTCACAAATAAATCCCTAAAATTGAATTCGAGCTTGAATTCCTCATTAAAAAAGCTGAAAACCTATGAAGCAAAATAAGTATCTGAGAACAAAAAAAAATCCAAAACAATGCTAAGAGAACGATCCAATATAATAAGGATGCAAAAAGTCGAAAACAAAATTCCCTCCAAATCGATAGTTGAAGAGAAAAAAAAAAAGTAGTACATTCCAAGAGACAAGAAGCTAAAATATCCTTCATAGGGGGCGCGCGATTTGATCATCCCTCCACAAACCCAATCACTCGATGGAAAACTCTAAGTTGGGCATCCACCCCATTTCTGAATCCTTTTCTTGATTCTGCGCACTCCCGGCGAACTCTTCCAGCGTTTGGAGTCAGCACATGCCTCAGATGATTCCAAGGATAGTTCACGAACAGAAACCTCAAGAAAGCTTTAATCTAGGAATGTTTTTACATGCGCAAAAAATGTATTGCTTTATTAGTGTTATCTGAAACTGATTTTTTCTTTTTTCGTTCGTAAAGACAACCATCGAAGTTAATTTGCGTTTTTAAATGTCCCTCGGTAGAAGAACTCCAATTTCAGATATACCGCTATCAGAGAATTAATATATGTTTGAATTATTGTCAACAATAAAAACTGCTTTAAATTTATGTGCATTAAATGTAATTTTTAGAATCATTTGAAAAAAAAGTGTAAATTGAGACATGGTGCAATATAAAATTTTCATGATGTTTGATCTCTGCATTTTTGGTTAACTTAAATAATTAGTCCTGAATTAAAATATAAATTTTAGATTTTTTTTATATTTAAAAGGTAAAACAATTTTTTAGTGTAAATATTCGTGAAAAAAAATCTTAAACTGAACTGTTTTCCATGCTTTCGTGATGCTTTTTACAAAGATTCAGGAGTAAAGAAAAAAATCCAAAAATATAGTTGAGTTAAAATTAGAAAAAAGCTTCGCATTATCAACTACATTAGTGTAAAAATGTTGAAAAATGAAAATAAAGTTTTAAGTATGAATATGGGATGTTTATTAAGAGCAAAATTATATTTGATAATGATGTTAACTGCTTATGCAAATGCAGCCATAACTGAAACTCAAAGACCAAGTACTCGTGTGGTTTCTACGAAATATGGATCACTAAGAGGTGTGATTGTGACACTGTCTCATAAACATTTACAACCTGTTGAGAAATTCCTCGGTGTTCCATATGCTGGGGTTCCAACAGGTTCCTTACGATTTATGCCCCCAGTGACACCCCCACATTGGAAAGGTGTTCGACCAGTTGATAAGTTAAGTCCGGTATGTCCACAAAAGCTACCAAATATATCAAACGAAACAGAAGCATTAAAAAGGATGCCTCCAGGACGATTGGACTATCTAAAAAGGTTATTACCATTTTTAACCAACCAAAGTGAAGATTGCTTGTATCTCAATATTTATGCCCCCGCAAATGGTGAGTCATTTTGAATTTAATTTTAATAATTTTGAATTAATTTTATGTGTCTGCTATTAGTATCTCAATTTGAATTTTATTTGAAAAATAATATTTGTGAGAGGAGTTTTAATTTTTTACATACACGGGGGGGGGGGGGA
>NC_092205.1:37805159-37833175 GCF_043381705.1 Parasteatoda tepidariorum
ATATATATATATATTTTAAGAATTTACTTGATTCAAATCAAATAATGCTTCTAAACATACTAGATTAAATATATTTATTCAAAAACTGACTTTTTCAAAAATACCACATCATTTCATTCATGCTTGAAAAATGAAGATTCATGAATGAAAATGTGTTAAGAAACTTGAAGATGCAGTACTTTAAAAGAAAGCATTTATTATATTTTAAACTTGTTATTAATTGTTTTTAATTTTAATTTTTAATCCTGAAATAATGTTGTCTTTTTGTTTTGATTTTTTTACTGTGCGTTTGCAGTTTCTGTATAAGATGTCTTAAAATAATATTTTTTTCAAAAAATTGTTATTACATTTAAATTCAATTATAGAAAAAAGTTAAGCTGTTACTTCAAAGATTTGCAGACAAGAAGTTTATACCCTAAATAAAAAATGAGATAGTAATGAAGAAATATAATTACTTATGGTTACTTAAATAGGGCTTTAAGTTTCCTTACATAATTTTCAGTTAGCATGCCATTTTAGCTAACACTGCATTTTGAAACTATAAATGCGATGATAAAGGATGCTTATATATTTATAAGAATCAATAGAAAAAAATAATAATTAATATAATGAATAAATGCCAAAACTATTTATGAAATTGTTTGTGGAATACTGACACTAATGGTGACCTTAATGGCGCAAATGTAATCGTAATAAAATGCAAAAATAAATTTTAAATTTTCAAATATCTTTGAACTATTTTAAAGCAGCTACTCGAACTTGAAGTTTAAAAATATATTTAGTTTACTCAATAAGAAAGAAACGTTTTAATATTTATAATATATCAGTGAGATGGTTTAAAAAGAAACACAGTGCATTTTCTTTTATTCATATCTTAGAGTTTTCTGAATAATTATTTTAAGAACTAAAAGTAAAATATTTTTTTATTATTGAGATAATTACAGGTTCAGAGTATTCTGCAAGTAAAAAAGTATTTCGATTAACCTTAGTACATTATGAGTAGTTTATAGGAAAATAAGACAAAGGTACGTTATTTAAAAATAATACATACAAAAGTTTTATACATAATTTAATTTTAGAATATTATAGATATGCTCTGAACATTTATAAACCATTTTGAATATAATTCGTTTAATATTGTTTGTAGTAAAAAATGTAATCAGTATTTATTGTTATTTTTAAACCATTAAGTGTGGTTTCCGTTTTTTGGGGATTTGATCCACACTAGCTGTGAGAAGCTCTTCCATCCCTCCAATTTTGGACAGATGGGTATTAGCTTGTCTGAATTGTAAAGATGGTTGATGCGCAATACCGACAGCAATGTTTCAATCATGCTGCTGGTCAAAAAATTTTGAAGCCTTAAACTTTATGGTTACTCTGTCCTTTGATGTGCTGTTATGGAAATAATTTGATTTATCATTATTTTTTTAATTTTATTTATTAGTTTTCTTTTACGTTCTATGTGTTAGAAGAGAAATTCCCATAATTTTATGTCTTATTACATAGTTTTGCTATATGAAACGAATTATCATTTTAAATATTTTAAAGCATTTTTGACTGTAGTAAATCTTATTCTAAATTTTTATTTTATACTCAAATTTTTTTAAGAATCATATTTACTTGAAATTTTGCTATTTTACATAAAATAACTTCTAAAAATGTGCAATATTTATCAGTAAGGAAGGTTTGAAGTGAAGAAATTCAATTTAAAGTTACATAAGAAATTATTGTAATTCCGTTAAATAAATTTATTTCTATTTGCTCATAAAAAAAATTCCGTTCAATAAACTTTCATAATAACTAGTATTTTATTAATGACAGAAAAATTTTCATATTTAATAGTTCACGTGAAATGTTTCAGATTAAAATTATAATTAAAAACTCGTGTAAAAACTCCCTTTAAAAAATTGAAATGCTTATGTAAGAAAGTTTCGTTTTAATAATGGGGATAAAAGTTGGTTAAAATTTTTGCATTATTTACAAAATTTCATCGGTTTGTCTAATTTACTATCAGTTTCTACAATACTTTGTTCAAAAGAAACAAAGTAAAGTATATTTAATTTATTTGATTGCAAAAAATTAAATTTGAGAATTTCAAAATTTGATCTTTATTCAAAAATAAAAAAGATAAAAAATGCCTTCCTCATATTGCACGTTGCTGGAAAAGTAATAAAGAATAATGTATCATACAATCAATGAGATAAATACAGTTTTTAATAATCATAAAAATGTTATATTAAACTTTAATGAACATATTGATGAAGTAAAATGATTTTGATAAACTATTTTTGTATTATTCATGCAATGTTTCATTTAATCAGCGTACAATTTTAGAAAAGCTTTAAAAATTATTATTTTTAAACATAAAACAATATTAGAAACAATAAATAATATTCTTATTTTCAAGGAAATATATTGAATTTTTTACATCAATACATTTTAACTTCCAGGAAAGTAAATAAATGAATATTTTAAGTAATATTATTTCCTATATAATATCTTGTATTTTTTGGGGGGATTTGTATAATTTTCTATCATAATACAAAATAATATTTTTTGCTATAAAACATATTTATTTTTTGCATTATTAAATACTAATTGCCAGGTTTAAATTTACAAAATGATAAAGATTTAAGTTTTAGTTGAGGCAATCAAGCTGCAAAATAAACATTAAATTTAATTATATTCATATTTCTTAAAATAATATTTTTGAAATGCTTTATTTTTACAAATAAAATAGAAATTCATGTTGCTCATCAATTTTAAACGCCATTTAAATATTTAAAGACTGATTGCAAATTGTGTTAGGTTAAATATTTATCAATTGTTTTAGAAAAGGAAAACTTATCGCACAGTTGATTCAGTTATATATATCGTATTTTAGAAACTAAAGGCAATTACTTCTGAAAGGCTTACACTTAATGCTCGACTGATTAAAATAGATAAATGGATACTATTCTAAGACTTCACGAATGGTCAACTTTGATAACCAATAAAAGGTTATTAATAAAGGTTTGTTACGAACGATCATGTATGATGCAAATGATAATAGTCTAATTTAGAATCTGGATATAGCGTATTGTTATACGCTATCTCACTCATTTTATTGTTTCTATAGCTTTGCTATATTTAATTACGGCTTGGATGAAACTAAATACATTGTGGCCCAGTTTATTGATATTTAATGCATGAAAAGTAATTAATTTCGGAAACGTTTGTCTAACATAATTTCATTTAATTAAAAAACTATAATTTAGTTAATTCTGTTAGTTAAAATGAACATTATTTAATATAAATTTCAATAAAAATTATTTTAAAAAAAAGTTTAAAATTTGTTTAAGAAGTTGCTACTTTTTAACTTTAAATGTAACAGATATAGCCTAATGTAATGAATGAGAAAAGTTTATAATTACAAAGCACTAACAAACGTATAGGCTAAACAATTAATTTAAACAATTTCACTTTTATTCCTGATTTAAAAGTAATAGATAAAGTCTCTTGTAGTATGCGGGGAAAAATTAAGAAGTCATAGGAAATAAAAAATATAGCGAATATTTATGACTAATATATAAATAGAATATATAACTAAATAGAATATAAAAACTACGCTAAATATACAATTGTATAGGGCATAACATATTTAAAATGCTTAGAGAGGAGATTTTTTGGGTCTTGTTAAAAAGACGAATGTATTAAAGTCTTTTAGTTTCATAATTAAGTTTTTAAAATAATTCTTAAATTTTAATAATGATGCATATTTGTGATTTAATAAAACAAGTGGGAATATATATTAAAAAATCAGTAATGGCGGTACATTGAATTCATGTCTTTGGATTTCAAATTATATCAGGTCCAGCTATATAAATAGAACTGTTTATGAAATTTTATCTAATGTTAAATCAAATTTCATAACTCTATTCTATAATCTGCACCGAGAAAAAAAAGTGTGGTCAAAACTAACTGGATATTGTGAAAATTACCGTGATTGAGGCTCTATAGGAACCCCAAAAACACTCGGTAATTTTTACCTAAACGCTCTGATAATGTTTTTGGTAAAGTTAACAATAAAATATGGTATTGTAATACGTTTTAAAATTTGGTAATTTTTTTATAATTCGGTAAATTTTATCATTATACTTTTGAGCATGACATAAAAATCACTTAATTGGTATATTTAATTTTCAGTTCTGCATCTTTTACTAAATGCGTATAAAAGTGTGCCAAAATTTTTAAAATCAGAATTTTTGGGAAACAATTATCATATCTTATTGTGCTATGTTGGTGATTGAAAAGTCACTATAATGCCTCATAGAAATTTTTTCTACTAATAATCTTAAATATGTATTTTAATTTACTTAGTCTTCACGGATTCTTTAATAATTTCCCTTTAAGTTTGATCGAACATTTTACTGATGAGCATTTTGTTCGAAAATCTTATTGGTCATTTTTAAGTTATATTTTATGAAATGACATAACATTTCACTAACCAGTGGTGTTGGCTTTATGTACAGTAATCCTAATTTATGGTACTATATGTTGACTCAAGATCACTTCTGCATTCTTTTTATTTATATTAGCATAGGAATGGTACGAATTTTGAAATTAATTTTATTTTAAATTTAATTTTAGTGTTGACATATTTACGAATTTTATCATTTTTTTAATACTTATTTAAAAAAGGGCATTTTCCATTTATGCAAAGTATTATTCTGTTTCTCAGTCTGACTGTAAAAGCATAAAGAAATTTTTGCATTCATGCTTTTATAATTTTTTTTTTTGTATTTAATATGCTTACTTTTATTAAATATTATCCTTTCTAACTTTAGTTATTCTTGATTTAAAAAAAATTATTTCTGGATTTATTTTTAATAAAATAGTTTAAATATATTGAAATTTAAATATTGTGATTAAAAAAATGCTTAAGGAAACAATATACTTTCAAAGTTTCTAAAAAAAAATAAGCGTTTATAATTGTGGAAGATTTAATAAAATTTGAATTAAATTATCCAAGAAATAAAACCGAGGCTATTATAAAATTTTGCATCTAGTTTCAAAACCATGAGCATAGAATAAAATAGACAATTCTTAAGCAATGTACCTAAATTTATAAATTAATTTAGTTTCTACATACTTTTTAAAACCTTTATTGTTGGCATAGATGAGAGAAACAAGTTAAACAGATTATTGTCTGCATTTTTTTAAACTTTTTTTGAATGAAAGGCAGCCTTGTAGAGCTTGCTATTTAATGCCAGCAAACATATATATATGCGTTTGGTAGTTCATTTGTTTTCAGATAATAGTTATGATTTCTTAGCAGCATGCATATAATAAAATATATAGTAGAAAAAAGTATATAGTATAGTATAGTATATAGTATAGTATTTNATAAATAAAGGAAAATAAATTTGAAACGTATTTGTTTTCGAATAGTTTCAATTTTTTGCTAATCAACCGTATCCATATTCCCTATTTTTTCAAGGGGGGATGCCGAAGATCTAATGCTTAGATTTTACTATTCAACAGAAATTTAAATTTATCCTTTTTTACTAAGTATCTCCAATTGAAATTTTATTCATATTAAGATCCCTTTTTAACTAATAACCAAGATTAAATAACTGAGAAAAACTGATTTAAAATAACAATGGAAGAGAAACAATAGAATCGCTAGTTCTTGAATTTTTCTTATTTTTTTCTAAACAAACGAAGCTTAAATATATTATTTTAAACACTTTTTTCTACTATATATTTTATTATATGTGTGCTGCTAAGAAATCATAACTATTATCTGAAAACAAATTAACAACCAAGCGCATATATATTGCAATAAACACTAATTTTCATTTAACTAAAAGTGAAAAATGTTCATCTGCAACTATTTCCTATATTTTCTTTCAGATAAATAAACAAAATTTAATCCGTTTTTTATTATCCAATGTCCACTTTATCATATGACATACCAGTTGACTGTAACAGAATTGTTATTCGAAAAATAGCTAAAAACTGAAACAAAGTATTTTTAAAGAAGGATAGAAGGATATTCAAAAGAATAGGACAGTGGAACTCATATTTTATGATATATGTTTAAGCTTGTTCTAGAATACCTGACAAAACAATATTTACAAAGCTTCAAATGTTCAAAACAAAATGTTATTTTAAACTACAAGTAAAGAATAAAGTTGATGTGTAAAAAAAGAACTCTTCTACTGGCTTGTAGACAAAGAAATCCTCCCCATTATTTGTAATTGTCAAGTACAGTCGCTCAATCGATAAGGAAAAGCTATGTACTATTTGTCCTAGCTATGGACAGAGTGGGGTCAAAGCTAAAATAAATCATGTCTTTAGCTGTCTTCCCTTCATATTATGATGAAAGATTTAATACGCCCATAAATTATTATTTTTAATAGTTATAAGGTCGAGAAAGGCTATATAACTATTTATGAAAACATTTTTATTTAACAACAAATGAAAGGGTAATACTTTGTACTATCAAAAATAAAAATTCATACAATTTTATTTTTCAAACGCAAATGTGCTAAAATATTTCCATTAAAATTAAGTCTTAATACGTAAAGCAAATAAATTGTGAAATAAAGCAAAAATAAACCACGTTTTAGCTGCTTTCTCTTCATATAATAATGAAGGATATAATACTCACATAAATTAATATTTTCATTATTTTTAAAGTTTAGAAAGGCTATATAGCTGCTTATAAATACATTTATTTGCTAATTTCAAATTGATTCAAACTCATATTATTAAACTATTTCCTTTAAAATCGAAAAATAAAAAAAAGTAATCCTGAACCTATTGAAGAAGAACAAAACTAAAACAGGTTTTAGCTGTTTTCTCTTCATTTAATAATTAATGAAAGATAGAATATTAGCATGAATTGATATTTTCCGCAGTGAAAATGCCTGGAAAGATTTATAAGCGTTTATTATTATACGTTATATACATGCTTCAAGTAGCTTTAAAACATTTTTATTATACTTAATTTTTTTCAAAAATATTAATTTATGTGAGTATTATATCTTTCATTATTATATGAGGAGAAAGCAGCTAAAACATGGTTTATTTTTGCTTTTTTTCACAATTTATTTGCTTTACGTCTTAAGATTTAATTTTAATGGAAATATTTTAGCACATTTGCGTTTGAAAAATAAAAATGTATGAATTTTTATTTTTGATAGCGCAAAGTATTACACTTTCATTTGTTGTTAAATAAAATTTTTTTCATAAATAGTTATATAGCCTTTCTCGACCTTATAACTNTAGAAATAAATTGTGAAAAAAAGCAAAAATAAACCATGTTTTAGCTGCTTTCTCCTCATATAATAATGAAAGATATAATACTTACATAAATTAATATTTTTATTATTTATAAAGTTTAGAAAGGCTATAGAGCTGCTTATGAGTACATTTTTATTTGTTAATTTCAAATTGATTGAAACTCATATTATTGTGCTAAAATATTTCCCTGAAAATCAAAAAATGAAAAAGTATTCCTGAACCTTTTGAAGAAGAACAAAAATAAAACAGTTTTCAGCTGTTTTCTCTTCATTTAATGATGAAAGATAGAATATTAGCATGAGTTGATATTTTCCGAAGTGAAAATGTCTGGAAAGATTTATAAACCTTTATTATTATGCGTTATATACATGCTTCAAGCAGCTTTAAGCCTTTTTTATTGTACTTAATTTTTTTCAAACTCTATTAAACTACTTTTCAGTTAAAATTAAATGTTAAAGATGCAATACAGAACTTTTATAACAATGCAATTCAAAATGATACAATACGATACAATACAAAATCAATGTATTAAAAATGCATTTCTTTATTTTCCTTTCCTTTTATATAATTATAGAAGATTTAAAACTTTTATAATTTATTATTTTTAACAATAAAAATGGCTAGAAAACCGATAAAAACACTTTATAAATATAAGTTATGCATTTAAAGTCATTTTAAAACTTTTTTATTGCCTTAAAGTAATTTTTCTTTTTATACAAAATCACTTTTCAATTAAAATTGAAAGTTTGAATTTCAATGCAAAGCTTTAGAAATAAAGCAAAAACAAATATTTAGCTGTCTTTATATTTGATGATTAAAGATTTATTATTGGGATTCTAATTTAGCATGAATTAATATTTAGAGTAGTCAAATTGTCCAAAAATTATAAAAATGGCTAATAGAATGCTTTGTAAACATAAGTTCTGCGTGTGTTTAAAATTATTTTAAATCTATATCGACAAATATTTCTTTGTCAAAATTGAAATTTAAAAACATGCTTAGCTTTACAAATAAAATAAGAATAATTTTCTGATTTTAGCTGTATTTCTATCATATTATGATGAATGATGCAATGCTTTCATAAATAATTTCTTTCCAGACGCAGGAAATCTAGAAAATTCTAGAATTCTGAAATAACAGTTAAAAAACAAATTTCATTTATTTTTATTTCTCTAACTTGAGTGTTCCAAATTGTCAATTTTGCAATAAAAAGAATGAATTTAAACGCATTTTTTTAAAATCGTAATTTATATAATTTCAAGCTCTAGAATTAATTTTTAGCCCTCTTGAAAAGCAAAATTCTAGTGTTGTCTCTAGGAATATTAACTTCCACTAGCCGTCTTTAGTGACTAGCTTAATCTGCCTTTCATAGAATAAAATGACATGCAAACAATTACTAAAAAATCTCCTCTAACTACTTTTCGAATTTTTAAATTTAACTATCTCTCAGGATGTTTTTTAACTTAGTTTGAATTAAGATAACAAAAAATCTATTTCATAAATTCATACAAAATATAGGATTGAACTATTATATTTGAGATTTCGCAATCGACATCTATCTAATTCTTAATAAATCTGTTCAAACCTGTCTTCGTAAAGCCGCAGTAGTTGTTTATGTTTACACACTTTTGTGTTTCGACCATGTTTAGGATCCTTACTATACGACTTTAATAATATCTTACAATAGAATGATAAAAATAAACATATTTCGTACGAAAAAAAACAGCAGAACTTTCATTTCTAGTTGTATGTAAATTTCTTATTAAGAATCTGTCTTTATTATTTGCTTCAGTAATAGGCAGCAATACAGAAATATTAACGTATACCCTAAGTCTGTAATTATAAATGAGCATTTTGAAAAAATACTTAATTTTCAAAATAACTGCTGCAGTTGTTTTGAATTTTCAAATTCAATATTTGAGGCTTGAAGCGGCATTATATTTAACTTTTCCTCTGAATTGATTTATTTTTCCTGCTGGACGACAATTGAAACAGTAAATAAAATTGTAAACAAATTATTTTATAACTGAATATAACAGTTAAAATAAATAAACTATTTAATAACTGAATAGAGCAGTAAATCTTGTTCTATGAAACGTAAGCTGTAGAGATATTATTCATTTTATCAAAATATATATTTAGCAATTTGCATCGTAAAATTCATTATTTTAAAAATCAAACAAGCTATTTAAAAAATCTGAATTAGAAATATTTACTTTATTTCGTATAAAAGTATTGTTTTCTTTATTTATTTAAAACAAAAGGAGTTGTTAAATAGCTCTTAAAATACTTCATGTAAATAAACTATTATTATATGAATAGTGCGCTTATTACTTATTTTATGTTAAACAATGTTTTTATGTTGAGCACAATTAAGCAGATATCAGCCTGAATATAAATTTTCAGTTATCAGGAATTACTTAAATAATTCAAGCTAAATATAAATAAATAAGCATTAAATTTTTTAAATAATTTATTTTAATTTTATGCTTTAAAATATTTAACACGTTTGCAGCTTGTTTAATTCTTAAGTTTAATTGTACAACAAAGGTGTAAGTATTTACTGTTAATGTTGCGAAATAATAACATAATATAGAACATAGCAGTCTAACTAAACTTCACAACTTACCATATCATCAGTTGGAACTGTCAGCCATTATTTACAACTTAATATCCCGGTTTTAAGATGCAATTCAGACTTAACCAAATTCCGAGCACTGACGCTTAGCATTATAATTATGTCAAAACATCTGCCTCGCGAGGCGTTAAAGTAACAATGCTCATGTTATTATCAGTAAGAACATAAATGTTATTTAATGAAATGTTGCTTCTTTTTAAATTATCTTATATTTATAGGTTATATTTATGTTTCCTAATTATAAATATTGCTTTGATATTTACAAATAAACACTAATTGAAAAAAACTGCTGTCAAAGGAAAATATTAAAATATTTACACTGATGAAAATTTTGTAGCTTAACGAACCATAACATCGTTCAAATTTGCCTTAACCTTATCACAACTCTAATTTAAACCATATTCGGTAGTTCGATATTGTAGTTAAAATGAAGATATAAATCAATTGAGCATTTTTTTAAAGTTCACTATAAAAATTTCTGGTCACTTTTTCAGAACAAAGGCATTTCTGTAACATCCTGTTGTATGAAATGGCGCCAACATTAGTTAAAAGTCATGGAGTTGATGGCTTAACAATTTTGAGGCCAACGGAAATGTAGTCAACCACGCACACATGCAAGTTTTACTTCCTCTACTTCCTGCTATTAGTAGTTGGGCGGGCCTCAAGCCTCAAATGAGAGTTGAACCCCAGTTTACATATTGATATTTCAATTCCTATAAACCCTAAGCAATCGCGACTTTATTTTTTATAAATTATAATATAAAATATATTTAACTTATCTGCTTTTATTCAACTTTTAAAAGACTATGTTAAACAAGTTTTCCCAGTTCAAATCCAGGTGGTAAGCGTGCCTCTATTTTCTCAATTTTTTAAATTTTTTTCTGTATTAAAATTATGAGCTAATAGTTGAATTTTTGTTAAATATTATTAGCACACGGAGAAACAGTGCTCTATATCGTAATTTTTTTAAGATTTGTTTTTACAGTGCAGAAACTTTATCTACATTATGGTTCCAGGTACTAAAATTGTAACTCAACGATGATAATATAGGTACAGCACAGAAAAATCCTTATGTTATCCTAGAAACTATATGCGTTGATTAAAAAAAAACGAGGAAATATATTTTTGCGAAATGTATAATCTCTTAGTATTTAAATTGAAAAAGTAATTTACCGTTGTTCAAGATATCGTTTTTTTTATTTAAGCTTAAATTTGAATAAAGACGTATATGAAATATAGCTTTTAGCAAAGTTTAGTGATTATAAAAATTCTTTATACCCGTTCCATTTACTGTGGATTGCGACTTGTTCCATTTACTGTGGATTCTGTTTACTATGGATTGTGGCGTGTTCTATTAGCTGCGAAATTTCATTAAAAATGATATATTACAAATCAGACGACTTTTACAGTAGGAATAATTTTACTCATTTAGATACTGATCTATCTTAAAATTTTTCAGTGATTATTAAAATTATGTATTTTAAACAGCTAGTATCAAAAAAATTTTCTACCTCTATGGTGAAAATAATTTAATACTATGCAATAAAGGAAACGAATGAAATAAAAATAAAAATATGACCACCGAAGCCGACGTCTTCAGGGGGTACCGGCCTCGGTAGCCATAAAAACAAAACCATTTCTAATTGAGGGAGAAGCAAATGCTTAAATTAACTCCCTCAGTACCCCGATGGTTTTGTATAGAAGTCCAGGAAAAAATATGAAATGCAAATAGCAAATTAAGAAAAGAAACTCAAACAAAATCATCAGAAAAATAAAAACTCACTTAGTCACAGGTCAAACATCGATTTCACAAGCAAGCCGAATGAAAAGAAAACACTAAAAACTAAAAAAAACAACCCCCTCTATTACAATGCGCAGATGGAGAATAAAATGAAAGAAGTCAAGAGAAAGAAATACGCAACAAATTAATAGAATGCTTAACTGGGGCTGCTCAGTTAAGATTTGGATTGCGCCCTGTTAAAAGAAAAAAATATAAAAACCTAGAATTCTTCAATCATTTTTTTAATTAAAAAATTAACATTACAAAAATTAGAAGATAAATCATTATTACTCAAATTATTTAAAAAATTATTCACAGCTTCCCGAAAACTTTCAACATTATTGCAAATATTTAAGAATAAATTGCCTCTTAATTCTTAATGAAAACAATGTAATGTCTTATTTTATACACGAAGCAAATTACGAGGGGTTTTCGAAAAGTAAAGATACTTTACCGATAGAAACAAAAAGAAGTCTCTGAATCCGTTAGCAACACGGATTATGTCATTGGCGATTTACTTCTTCCTTCAGGTTATTTATTATTTTTATGGTGAACCTTGTTTTAGCAACAAGTATTTATAACGCCTGCGTAAATTCAGAATCCAACCAGATGCCAGGTGCAATCGGTAATACGTTTTCTTCGTGAAAAAGGTATTCAAAAGGCAAACTATTTAAAGCAAACGCAAGTAATAACTGACAAGCGAAGTTTTCTTAGTACATGTCAACGCTCAACCTCACACAGTGTTACAAACCAAACTGCTACTTAAAAGTTTCAAAGGCAAAATTTCAGATCATCCGTCATACAGTTCGGACCTTTAACTCAGCGAATTTTATTTTTCTCTCTACTTGAAAAACACAACTTGCAGTGTAAAACTTTTACGGCACTTGAAATGTGGTTTCGACTATGGAATAGAAAAATTTTAACCCAGATTTAACAAATGCTTTGACAACGATAGCAGTTGTGTCGAAAAATAAAACATGTACCAGTAAGTAATTCATAATGCTAATTTAATCAATTAAAATCTTTTCAAGTGAATACACAGCATTGCATCTTTACTTTTCAAAAACGCCTAATATAAGAAGAAAAATTTCTATTTCCATATGTAATAAACCAAATCAATTTACATAAAAATAACCATTTACAAAGCTTCATGTTAAATGAATGTAAATGTGTACCATTTTCTTACAATAAAAACAATCATATGAATTCTTTGAAGCTTATATAAAATAGTTCTACCTAAAACATTTCATCACTTCCTGAAAACAGATGATTTATTCGTCTCAAACACATTTATCATTCTATTTGTTTTGTTGTAAGCTTTTACTCCGAAGCATTCCATTGCATAATGTATAAAACTTTGTAATAAACCATTTTATTTACTTGAATATCACCAGAAATACAACTTTTTAATTAAAGGAAATTTCAAATCTAAAAATGTGCTTTCATGTTTAATGGATTCGAAACTAGAAACATAATACGCCTAATAAGCACGTATTTCGAAGCAGAGAATCAATAACTGGAAAAAATAGAGAACCCTAGTGAATAGAGAACATTTTTTTTCGAATGAGCCTCTTTCGCTTCACCGATAAAGAACACAATTCCTGATAAATGAAAGTTACTATTCAAATGACAAGACCTGCCATTAGATGTTTAATCCTGCGATAGAATCTCCTGTAGTAGGCTGACTTAGTTAATGACTACTTTCATCTAGCGAAGAAGAGATTTTTAATGAGGTGGCAATTAACCGTGTTTTGTTAAAGGCAATTAGGAATTATTGTTCCAAGGATTACTGAATCTTAAAATGGAAAATTTATTGTCTTATTAAGCTTAAGTAGTGATTACAAAATGTAGCAGTTTTAGATATATGTCAACAAAAGCTGAAAAAAATACGATTCTGTATTGAAGATTTGAGATAAAATGAAATGAAAATACTGATTTAAAAATTATTGTGTAACTGCAATAATTTACCGTGTGTTTAAAAATACGACTTAGTATTTACGATACCATTTTTACTTTTATTACATTCATTGTGCAATAATTATCTGAGTTCCTTTTTTAAGTTTTAAAATAAGCAATTCTTATTTTTAAAAATCTCTAAATTTTATGGTATTCGGAGATTGTCAAATAATGGCTTTCATATAAATTTAAAATTGCTATTTTTAAAGCTTTTTAGAACATGCGTAATGGATTAATCAAGAACGTTTTGGTAATGTTAATAATGCTTGTTGTTTTTTTTTGTTTGTTTGTAAAGGTTGGTAATGTTTCTTTTGATTAATTTAAAAAAAATAATAAAAAGATATCCAAAAATATGATTAAAGAATATATTTAATATAACTTGTCTACCAATGAACATAACAATACTGAGGAATAATTTATTTTATTTTGTTGCATGAGAGTTTCTAGCACATCATACTTTTGAATTGCTGATTTCAAATCAGCAATTGATTTTACTTTCCAAAGTACGACTTTTTTAAATGGCACTTACAGTCTATTTTTTGTCGAAATGTATGAGTTTAAGCACGTTATGTATAGCAGAGGGTTCACGTAAATGTTTCGATAAATTTCTAGAGGAGTTGAGCACATCTTAAAAAGTAAAATTATATAGAAACCTTTGTCATAAAATGTCATCATGTCCTGCTAGGGGTGCCTCCCTATTTCAAACTATTCCTTTGCGTACTTCTGAACCTATAATTATAGAGAATCACCCCTTGCCTCATGCGATGACATTTCCAGGCAGGGGTTTCTATTCAATTTTAATTCTGATGATGTGCTCTACTCCCCTAAATTTTGTAGCTACAATAAGGAACCTCCCTATCATATAAGACTTTTTTTTACCTTGTGCATTTTGACGAAGAATAGATTAAAAGTAATTTTTACAAAAAAAAAAAAAAAAAAAAAAAAAAAAAAAAACAACTTGCAGTTTTTGAAGCGAAACTAATTTTAGATTTGAAATCCTCACATCCAAATTAAACAAGACCAAGCATATAAGTAAACGAAATAGAAAATTTGTTCCCCAGAGTAATAAATCTAGTTTAATATTATGATAGAACATATACTCTTCTGACTCATACTGGATTTGTTTATACATTACCTTATATGCATGAGCTAATTATTTTTCTTCTGTAACTTCTAGCTATATTTTTATTTACTTTATTTTCTAAATCTTCTTTTCAAACTAGATAGAACTCTTAACACATTATTATGCTTTGAATTAATATTTGTTTCTTTTCAATATTTATATTTATAATAAATCAATATGTTCACTAAATCTATAAAATAGAACGCGTTTTAATAACATGTTCAATTAAAAAAAATGTACCGATCTTAATTGCATTATTAATTGAAAATACTAATCTTACACTTTCTACAAAATGGTGCTTAATTTTTATTTATTTATTTTTTTTTCACCGAATAATGAAATTTAAGGGTAAAAATGTGTTAAATTAAGTAGATGCTGTTGTATATATTTATTAAGTATGCTTTTTTGATGCTGTATAATATAATTTCAGCATTGCTTACATTGCAAAATTGCGTTTTTGGTAGCTCACTATATTAACAAAAGGTAAATAATTATTGCTGACTAAATTCTGTACATTTGTGAAAAATGATGCAGTTCTAGTGTTTAAATTTTATTATATTTCAACAGAAATTTTTTTTCAAGCATCATAACATATTTATATGTTGCAGTAATTCAGGGCCTGTAGTGTATAAAATTCAAAATGTTTAGGTTTTTATTAATTTTATTTACTATTAAAATGAGTTTCTAGAGCAGTTTCATACGCTTCTTGAGCACGTTCTTACAAACATCTCCCTCATATTAAAAACATTTAATAACGTAAGAAAAACGGTATTTTTTTTGCAACGTAAGCAAGTAACCAAGTATAAGAAAAGAAAATAATACCAAAATAGAATAAAAAGAAAACACATTTCTCTTTTATTCTATTTTGGTAGTTCCCCGAAAAAATTCCAGATCATATTGCAATAAAAAGTATTGACGTCATGAGTACAGCATCCATAAAATTTAAATTACTGTAAAATCTATTTTACCGAAAAATCAGTTTTTACCGCAAAATCAATTTTTACCGTAAAATCAAATTTTACCGAAAAATTTCATACTGTTAATTTTGCCAGAAATACGTATTTAACTACAATGATTAAGTTATTTTACTGTAAGTATTACTGAAAAAATCACAATATATCAGAATTTTTACCCTGTAATTTTATGATGAAAATGTATTTATTTGTAAAAGTAGTGGAACTCTGAATGCTGGTACTTTTTACCG
The DNA here is from genome assembly GCF_043381705.1 of Parasteatoda tepidariorum. NCBI lineage: Eukaryota > Metazoa > Arthropoda > Arachnida > Araneae > Theridiidae > Parasteatoda > Parasteatoda tepidariorum. Next base: position 37,821,151 of record NC_092205.1, read on the forward strand.
TAATTTGATTCGGATTTTTATTTCCTATAAGTACCAAACTACTTTTTTATAATGTTGGTATTTTATTTTGAATAATTATTTCAAAGGCACTACAGCAAAAATATAGAACACTCAGAAAAATGTCCTTATTTTTTTAATTCCTCAGTTTAAAAATTTCATTATAGTCAATATGAAAACACAATAACCAAAAAAAAAAATAAATAAAACAGTGAAGTGAAATTTAGAAGTTCTGATGTTTATCAAATAAGTATTTTTCACTAAAATAAAACACTGAGTATATATTTTGATGAATGGTTTGACATTAAATACTTTCAGAAAACCTTTAATGACGTAATTATGAGGGATTAAATGTTAAATGATTCGCATATTTCACAAAAAAAAAATTTGTGGCGATGTTCTTGATTTATGCTCATGCGTTCCTGTTTCTGATGTTTAAATTATTTTGGGTTGATATGAGAAATTAATGCTCGCTCGTACGAATGTCTTTTAATGTCACGAATATAAACTAATTGAATATTTAGGAGATCTAAAGGAAATATTTAGTTAGACTGAAAATTTACTAATGCATCGATATAATAATATTATTTGTTTCGTAAAAAATATATATTAATGATATTTTTCAATAATTTATTTAATTTTACTTAATATCAGTTAGGTTTATTTTCTTTAGAGTCAGATAAATAATTTATCCTAATTGAATTGTAATGGCTGAGATGCTAGAAAATTAAGTATTATTTCAATTAAATAAAATAAATATTAATATCACATTCAAAATCACTTTTAATGGAGATGACTTATTTATAATTTTATCATTGCGATATTATGCCACTTTTACTCACGTTTTGAACTCAAAACAGAATTTTTCGCCTGTTTGCATTGTTTAATATAATTCATATTGTGGAAAATTATATTTTTATTTGGATTTAAGACGCATAGAAAATACAGAAATTTAAGGAATAAAAAGTACATCATTATTAAAAATCAAATAAAAGTGTTCAAATGTCTAATCACATTATAATTTAATTAAAATTAACTTACAAACTCACAATAACAAAATTTCATCTAGTATGTCTTCAGTGCTTGATTTTTTTTACTATCCAAATTATAAATCTTTCTGTTATTTTTTAAAAAAAAAATTAACTTCTGAATTAAAAATTAAAATAAGATTTAAAGGGCGTAGTTTAAATTTAATCTCTTAAAAATGAGTAATTTTACCCCAAACTCTCAATCTATCACACAATACGAGAATTATTTTCAATCCCGGATACCAATGTTGGCCCTCACTACGCTCTGAATATCAACTAATTTGTAATAAGTCTTCGTAATATGTTTGTATGTTTTTAGTTGCGTAATGAGAATAACTATGTTTCAATTTTCGAATCTCTGAGAACTGTTTTCACTTATTTAATAATGAATAATTTCCCTTCCCTTCCGTTCTTAATAAAATTCTTAGCTTAAGCTTAAATAAAATTCATCTCAATATTCTATCTGTGCTACACAAGTGTTTGATTTACTAAGTATTTTTTCTATTTCTTATGAATTGGTGTACACATGTTTCTAAATTAATGATTTTTTTCTTATATTTTATTGTAAAGGAGACTGTACTCATTTTCATGAGCATCTTATTTTTTTGTAATAAAACATTTTAATGTTATTTAATGAGTTATGTATGGCATTTCACTTCTTTACTTTGGAGAAAGTAGTTGGCACCATTTTTGGGGTGGAGATACACTAAATTATTTACAGAATAGGTGAAAGGCAGTCTATATATTTAAAATAAATTTTGAAAAAATGTCACAAAGGAAAAGTTGAATACAAAATAAGAAGTTTTTTTTTCACTTCAACTTAGCATCAGCTATACATTCCAGAACAATCTTGCAGAGATAGATTAAGAAAAAATACGTAGTTATTCTGTAACTTACAGTGGACATATAGAAAGTACATAGTTTTTTCAGAGTTCATACAAAATAAAAATTTTGCAAATTTATATTGATTTGCTTTTAAAGAGTGAGAAATAAGTTTCGTTATTAATGATTACAACATTAAAACATAACATAACAAATAAACAAAGAATAAATAATGTATACGGACTTCCTACACATTTAAAACGTTCTTTTTTTATGTGAATGCATTAAAATCCCTATAGCCTAAAAACAATTTAAAAAAAAAAGTGAAATGACACAGATGAAAGTTTAAGAACAAAAGAAATATTGCTTTTTTCCCCGCTTTCAACTAAGCATCAGTCATGTGAGCGATTACAATCTAGTAGCGATAAGTTTTTTAAAAAAGCAAGAAAAAGGGAAATAATTTTTCGTTGAAACAAAGGAAATAAAAGAAACATTATAGAATGTTGTGCCAAGGGGCTTGAATTTCATAAGATTCAACGCTCTGATAAAGTTTATCACAGCGTTTGCTTGGATATTTTCCAGGATATCTCCTCCTTATGGAATAATCTTTCTTGAATGAAAACAGATAGATTCAAAATTTCATATGCATGTTTTTTTTTCCTTAAATTATATATTCCTAAATAAAAATTGATCGTGTGCTTTTGAGAGCTATAAATAAATTCTGATTTAGACGGTTTGCCGGAAACTAAAAATTAATTAAATAAATGAATTGATGGTCGTTAACACAAGCAATATTAATTTATATTGGCAAATGTTTATTTATATTTTATTATTCTTAGCAACTTGACACACATTCACAACTGATTATGAACTGTATTTCACGTATTCAAAATATATTTCATAGATTCGAAATATTACTTATTTGGTCTTTTATATTGATGAAAATTGTACTGTCTTACTGTATTAAAAACTAAATGTGCATGTTTATATATTAAATTTTTTTTAACTGATGAAGAATATTTTTTTGTAATTACAGTACGTACTTACGTACATATTACTTTGTACGCATTTGTTACGTTTTGTACGTTACGTACGTATTTTTTTGTAACTATAGTATGTACTAGTAAGTTAATTAGGAAAAACCAGTCCTTTAAATATGCCTCATTTCCATGAGAAGAATAAAACTATAAAAATTAAGTTATTTTTATTCTCTTACAGAAAAACTAATATCCAAATATATTTTTAATTTCACCAAAACTGTATGGATTATAATAAATCAGGCATGCATGGAATTTTGGAAGAAAATGCAACAGCTGTTTTTTAATATTAAAATATTTTGCTCGCCTCCTAACGAGCTGACCTAGGCAGTAGACGATTCCCAGCAATGGCTGGTTGATACGAACTCTGCTCCTGGCTTACACCAACTACGGTGTTGCCAGGTATATCTTCATTGGTAGACGGATCGTGGGATACAACCTTTGTTTCAGTCTGGCTAACCACAGGAGATTTTCCTCTCCGTGTAACAAATTCTGGGTAGTTTCATCAAGAAGTCCTCAATGCAGGCTAGTTTGTCCTAGTGCTTGATCAAGAATCTCCCTTGTCTTCTAAATTGTGTTCAAAATTGCAAGGCTATGGAGTTGAACATTCATTATTGTAAGCTCAGCAAGAGGTCGCTTGTTCAATGTCGGTTATGTAATAAAATAAAATGAAATTTGATGGGTATATAATAGATATTTTACTTTATTCTTGCCTATGTATAAAATATTAAAATATACATGCCCGATTGGAACTTTTGAGTGGAAATGTCGGACGATAAAAATTTTGAACCCTGTCATACAATGAAATTAAAACTTTTATTATATCTTACTCCTATTTAGATCCCTTCTGCTTGAGAGATGAAATTTAACTCTCGCCCTAAAATTAAAAAAAAAACTAGCATATAATTAAAATTTAAACGATAAATATCAAATTGGAAAGCTTTTTTTATGCTTCATTGTACTTTATAAAAGAAAGACATCAATATAAAACAACATAATATTTAGTATCCCCATTATAACGATTTATTTTCTACAAGGTTGAGTTAATACCTACTGAAATCTAAACTCCAATTATATCTTACGTCCTTTCAGTTTTCTTCGAAAAGCGAAGCATGTAACTAAATACACAATTTTCTCTTGGGAACTCTTTCCCGCTGCTGCAAACACATCAATGCTTCGCAACATCAATATTTCAGTCGTTGTCAGCTACGTCCTGGCTACCTTCTCCTGATAGCTCTTTTTAACGCCATTGATTTATAGCGTGTCCGGACTTGTTCCGTCAAGCGGTTTATTTTCGTTAGAAGTATCAAATGAGTTATTTATTTTTTTAAACAGTATACTGTTTTGCATACGTCACCCAGCAGGGTGATTCTGCTACTGTTATAAATCATCTGTCTATTCTTGTAAATGATTTACTTTCGCATCGTTTTGGCTTTTCTGTTGTTGTCAGGAGGAAAGGTTATTTGTTCGTAGTTAAAGTGATCTTGGTCTTTTGACTCACTGAGAGATTTAACTGATTTATATAATATGCATGGCATCACCATGTTTTTATTTAGTTTGGCGATGTAATAAGTCATTTTAAAAGGAATAATGAATTATGGCGGCGACGTGAGTTACCAACTAATGGTTTCATGATTTTAATGGATCGCATGCTGGTTTCAATGCATTGTGTGAGAAAAGTGTGATATATTTATGTATTCTCAATTTATTAATCTCACGATATATCATCTTTTGAACATACGTAAGTTGTAATATAATGAAGTTTTATTATGGCTTAAAGCAAATTTAACATTTATTTTGGTGTTGAAAAACACAAAATAAATTGTCGCGCACTTAGAAGAGAAACTATTGAACTAAAATATATATTCCTTAATTTAATTTTGTTTTATATTTGAGATATAGCGTGATACCTAATGAGTTTCTGCTCAAATTAATTCGATTATTATTTAAATATATGTTTCAAATTGTGTTCTAAGAAAAATAGTCAGCAATAATTGCCGTGACGACAAAGTTAAAACAAATAAAATGTCTCCAGAGAAGGTTTACTGTTTAAAGCACAAAATATTAATATAGATTATTTATGATTTTTTTTATAAAAATAGCATTCATTATTCGCAATGTTGCTGGTTCACTGTAAAACCACCGGATCAAATTACGGTATAAAATGCTGAATTTCGGTTGCATTATCAGCAAAATCCATTTTTACCGTTAAATTTCATACCGTATTTCTTACCGTAATACTTAAAATTAAAATTATTCCTTGATTTTACTCTAACTATTTCTGTAAAAATTAAGTTGTATTAGATTTTTGGTTCTGTAAAGTTTTAGGGTAGAAATGAAATTTATGGTAAAAAGTTCTGGCATCCTTAGTGTCGGTACTTTTTACCGTAATATCCGGAATTTTTTATAATGTATTCAATAAGCAATATTAAGTTGTAGAATGAGTAAAGAAACTCTCAACGGAATTTAAAAAAAAAGGAATAATGGAATTTTAAGGATTAAAAGAAATTGTGGAATATTTTAAAACAAAAAAATATTCATTTCAATTAAAAATGTTCATAATTTTAGTGAAAGATATTACTTCGAAAAAAAGAAGATGATTGGTAACTGATAGTTTGAATGTTTAATTGTAATATAATTTATATTCAGTTTATTTGTAATGTAATTTACTCTCAGTTTATAGTGTAGTTTATACCCAATTTATAATCAAAATTTTCTATTTGCATCTCATAGGTGACTCAACAAAAAATCCGCATTCCTGAAATTGTAACAAATTCTTTTATAGCTTTGGCGATTCTGATTTTGAATTATGCTTGTTTAATAAAAACCATCAATAAATTTACGTTTTTTTAGAAGCTTTAACTTATTTTTATATTTATGGACAATATATTGGTGCTATCAAACGCTTTCAGTCAAAAATGTATCGAAATTTATTGATTTTGATTTTGGATAGGTTTGGGTAGAAAATTCTCCTTAATACACATTATTCTTATTGGACAAACACAGGGGGGGGGGAACTATTTTTACGTCAGAAAAAACTTGAGGTGAAAATACACTTTTAAGCTTTGCAACCTCTCAGAAGGGTAAGTGTTTTGTAGCAAAATAATAATAATAATAATGTCGGTAGTAAAAATATTAAGCAACTGTAAATAAACTTTAGGTTTTATTGTTTTACGTTTAACAGTACCTAATAAAATCCAATACTAAAGACTAATAAACAATATGGCTTTTATAAAAGTTTAAGATTATTTTACTTAAATGCCAAATCATCTATAAAATCCAATATAACCAATTTAGAAAATACTTTACTGTTAGTAAAATTTTAAAATTTTTGACATGAATGTTTGTTTTTCTTTCGCAATAGAGTTTTAAATTTTATTGTATTTAATCTTGTTATAAAGCAGTTAGTTATAAAAAGTTATTCGTTTTCTTCATATGTTTATATCTTTTTATTATTTTCTTGCCAGGAAATAAATTCTACATAATAGGATAAACAAGTTACATTTAAATCAATAAAACACATTACTTTAAGTCGTTTTATTATTCAGTTAGGGACAAAGTATTACACAAATCGAATATATTACTATTATTGAATTAAAATGTTCTTTTTAGAAATCACTGATTTAAAGTTTATACATGCCCTTGCCCACTTAAGCTATGCGTTATGAATATTTAAGATCTAATCTGCATTCAAGGATTTTATCAAAATATGATTTATTAAGAGCCCCAATCACACCCTCAGCCTCATTCCTCATTTCACAACTCCAACGGCGCGATGATGAGTTATTTTTGAATTTTACGGCTGTACATTTTTATTATTAGTTGCATAACTCAACAGCCCTTTCCATGTTGTGGTTCCTTTAATTTGCATAAACTGAGCGAAACTCATGCATGTATAATAAATGAACTGGCAACGGAAAGTTTCCCAGTGATTCTTCAACGGCAGTAACTGAATTACTGTTGTCTGATTCCGAAGAAGAAAAAAAAATAAAGTATACTTTCGAATTCAAAAGTAGTGAAGTTGCGGATGATGAATAATACGAAGAATACTTAGTGTTTATTTTTTGTAGCTAAAATCTCTCTTTGTTTTCCAAATGATAGACTTGTTTTTCTTATCTATATTTTATCTGTCATTTTTTGGAAGAAACGTAAATACGTAATTGGATTTTGCTAGAAATGGCAATGGTCGCATACATAGGTTGTTTTTAACTAATGTACGGAAAATGTTTATTCTATGTCACTCAAAGAATTCTTTTTAAATATCAAGGGAAAGTAGAAAACAGAAAATATTGTTGTTTTCTGAAATACTATTGTATTAAAAAATATTTTCACTCATATATTGTACTATATACAATATCAAACCTTATTACTTACATATTGTAAATTGTATTTTTAAATGATTTTTATTTTTACCTTTGACACAAAAAGTAGTAAAATTGCGAAATATGAATTATGTCACGAATACTTAGTGTTTTTTTTGTCCTTTTCCTTGAAATTGAAAATTACGTCATTTTCCTGATAAACGAGTATTAATTTAATTAGTTTGATAGGATGTATTGTTAATTTAATTTTGTTTTATTTATATTATCTGCGTAAAAATTTATTATAAGTAAATTTTCAACAGCATGTAAAAGCAGTTTTTTTTAATATATTGTTGAATTTAATAGCAATGAAAAATTAGAGAAATACTTAGATTTTTTTCATGTTGACAAATCTTTAGTTTTTGTTTTCTAAATCATATTGTGGAGTAACTACCACTACGGAAATTAAACACCAATTCACTGGTATATAAGACATGCTAACTTGATTCAATCAAGAGGCACCTTTTGATAGATGAAGGTTGGCATGATCGATAACTCCGCCCCCCCCACACAGGTGACCACCGGACGTGATTTGAACACAAAGTAACGCCCACTTCGCAAAAATCTTGACAGTAACGCCTACTTCGTTGGATGATCCACATTGAACAGCTGACTTGCTACTTGTGAATGCGACATAATCAACCTCCTCACGCTGTTGCTACTCAGTCTCGTCTCGATTAAACACAACGTCAGCCTGCATACACTCAACTGCTAATAGCAACACAGGAGCGACTACGACTGTGAAGTCAATGCACCTCTCACTTTCAGCACTCAAAAAAACCCGGTGACTCTCTCTCCCGGTCTTTCACAAGTACAGCAACTAGTGAGATCCGTTCATCGAATTCTATCCCAGATAAAATTCTGGTTGGGTAGTATTGTGGCGTAACTACCGCTACGAAAATTAAACATCAATTCACTGGTATATAAGACATGCTAACTTGATTCAATCAGGAGGTACCTTTTGATAGATGAAGGTTGGCATGATCGATAACTCCACCCCCCACAATATATTTGCTTTTGAAATGTCTAATATTTCTGGAGAAACTTAAATACGTAGGATTTTGCTTGGATACTCTTGTTGTTCTAACTGGTGTAAGAAAATATTCTATGACACTAAAAAAAATTTTTCTGTTACAAGTGCAAAGGATGAAGAAAAAAAATAATACTTTATTTTATTCGTGTAACTAAGCGTAAACGTGTCTTCCAGCTTCAAATTAAGAGACGTGTTTCTTACCTTATTTTAACAGTAATTTGTTGTAAGAAATTGCTTAAATAATAAATTGGAGTTCTATTCATACTATAATTCGTGACAGAGTAACTGCATTTTATTTATCTCATTTCATCAGGTTGCAATAAACTAACTTTTTATTCAAACATTTTACATATTTGAAGGTATGTTTTATATACGACGCAGATATTGTTTAATAATATAAACTTAAGAAGTAATTTTAAAAATAATTAAAAAATATTATATTAGAAGCTTAATTAATTTTGAATTCCTTTAAAAAAAACAATTCAGTAAAAGTAAAGAAAAAATCAGTTTTGCAATTCTATCATGATACCTTAGAGCATGACAAAAATCAATGTTATTCATATAAATTTACCTTTCAGTTTTGTATTTATTACTAAATATGAGGTAATAAGGACTATAACTTTTTAAACTGGAAATTTCCATAAAGCGTTATCATAATAACTGAAAAATTACCTAATCAAAGGTTTCAAACCGTATATTTCGGTTTTATTTACCACAATTATGTTTTTTTCTTTTACCAGTAGAGTCATAACCATGCAGTATGGTGATTTTGCCAGAATATTTTTCTCCGTACGGGGTAATTGAAAATCATGTGTCTTTCTAATCTAAGAATTTAACTGCCGTAAATATATATAGATAATTTTCAACTGACCATGTTATAATTTTACTTTTGGAATTCTTTTTAAAGATCACAGTTAATTTCAAGAACTAATTTATATATTGCTTTTAAAGCTAATTTATCGGTGGGAAATACAACAAAATATATTTTTATAGCATTGAAATTAAAATTTTTATAATTAAGTTACTTTGTACATTTAATTCTTTGATAGTAAAAAACAATTGTTGCCAAAATTCAAATTCAAATTACATTTTAAAGTTTTTTCAGGGACGTTTTTTTACTTTTTTCCCTTTTCGTGATAATTATTTTGTTTAAATGATTCTAGTGTAGTATTTGTTTAAGGGAATATGACCGCAATGTAATATCATTTATTACTTTAAAAATAGGCTACGAACGAAACCATTTAAATATCTTAGAAAATTTGCTTTTTGTAAACGGGTTTCATGATTATTAGATACTTGGATATCTTTATCTAAAAATTTCCTTATTCAGACGATTTTGTTCAAGTATCTGTGGACCAAATGATTGTAATGTTTGAGGAAAAAATGAAGCTTCTTAATGTTAAAAGGAAGTTATTTGATGCATAATATTATTAAATATAAGTTCAAATTTCGTAATTTAACTATAATCACTTTGACCAGGATAAATTATATGTATCTCCAAGCTGCTAAAAAATGTTGACCATAGGCATGATATTAGTTTCAAATTCACTAGTTTTAACCGTGACTTATAAAATTAGAACATTGATGAGATGGTGTTGATTAAACTATCGCATTGGATGGATTAATTTATCGAAAGATACTTAATTTATTAAAATAACAATACATGGAGTTGTAATACAATGTATCAAGTTGTAAATAAAAATTCTTTTTAGTCACAAAAGGTATTCAATTTTGTATGTATGTATGAAATTTGTATGTATGAAATTATGTATGAAATTTGTATTCTTCAGCTGCCAAATGACACTAACAACCATTGGATAAAACTTAGTATTATACAATTGTAGTCCATATTGGGAGTTAAAATTTTCTGTTCGAATGTTTATATTAAAATAAAAAAACAGGTGACATAGATTACACTCAGAAACACATTTTCTTCTCTTTTCTGTTGCAGGAAATTTCTTAAATAATCTATAATACGCTTGCATCGCTGATATCGAATCTGCAATTGGTTTCGCTCTTCATATTACAGTTTTTTAAACAAATTTTAGCCTATTGTTGGACAGATCATAAAAGAGAAGCCCTACAAGCCACATATGACATTTCCTGGTATTAGTTCCTATGCAATTTTAATCCTGATCATATTCCCTAACTCATCTAGAAATCTGTATGAGAATTTATATTTATGAGTATAATTAAATTTATGAGTATTATATTTATGAGTATAATTTACGAAAATAATTAAATTCTGCTTCCCAGTGCTATCAATCTGCATAATTATTGATGTTTGTTGCAATGTTAGGAATGTGAAAAATATAAATTTAATGGTTCAAAATATAAATGAAATTTAAAAGAGATGTAAAGCATATTAATGACGCAATAACTTGTTATTTTCAAAAGCATCAGTGTTTTGTTTGTCACGCGATTAAGGACCATTACAGAAAAAAACTTTTGAATGATTCGTGTTTCTTGCATTAAACTCTGTTGTATTTTACTACACATATTCCATATTAGTAGCCTATCTGATGCATCCTTTAAAATTACTGTTATGTTTTCCATAATTGTATATCGCTGTACAATTATTATAAGCTGGATGTAAAAATTTACTCAATAAATGGTAATGCATCTAAATTTATTTTTTGGACATTATTATATGAATCATCGATTAACTGATCATAAGCAAATGTTGTTTAGATAATAATAATAAAAAATATAAAAGTCATTTCAAAAAGCAAATTTATTAATAAATAGTAAAATATTCAGTGAATTGGTAAAACTTTTTTCTCAGCATCATATAGAAAATTTTGTTAAAAACGCACATACAAATAATCCATTTTTTGCCACATACTTTTTTTATTTTTATTTTAAAACCAATTAGAGAAATTAGAAATTAACAGTTAACTCAAAACCGTTAAACCAAATTACGTTATTTTCGTAATATTTCTCAGAGAAGTTACTTTTACAAATTAAATTATTCTTCAACATTCGCTTTTTCGCTAGCCAAGCAAAGTGTCATATGATCTATGATAAAAATAAATGAACTAAAAATAGTTCAGCAAATTCCTTTCGAATTTCTTTGATCATCCAAATGAGAGGAGGATATTTATGCCAGAGATTACTTTTACTCATTGATGCCAGAAAATGGGCCGATTCAACTTAAATTAACTGTGTTCCACTTTTGTTTCCGCTTTGGCGTTAAGTTAAAGCGACAGGAAAAGGAAAAGGGAATTGAAACAAAAGATTCCAAAAAGGATATAAAAACCAATTGCCCTTAAGGTTAGAGATCATAAAATGAAGCATTTCTACCTCTTCAAAAGACAATAAAATGGGTGAAAACAAGTCTTCAAAGAATTGCAGAAGCACCTAAAATCTTATTTTGCATTTAGCGAAACATCGTAAAGCTGTATAATTGATGATTTTATAATTTATTTTTTTGAAATCTTCAAACATAAATTGAACAACTTAACTATGAATAAATATGTACTGTACCTGCTACCTGATCATCTAAAAGCAAACTCTTTAAACAAATTATCTTTGCTACAACATTATATATATATAAATATATATATATATATATACCGAATAACCATTACGTTATGATCACCCTCCATCTATAGCAATGGGCTCGCCCAGGTTTTCATGGTTTCTCGCCCAGGAAGAATGTTTTTATGGGGCACATTAGGACCCATAATCCTCATAGAACAATCCCTGACGTCTGTAAGCTACTTAAACATAGGAATGGAGGTTGGT
>NC_092205.1:37833980-37867691 GCF_043381705.1 Parasteatoda tepidariorum
TATATATATATATCTGTATATATATATATATATATATATATATATATATATATATATGTATCTTTTAACTTTTGTCTTTGTACTAAATATGTCCTAAATAATAAAATTTAAAGTTTCCTTCAGAACAAAACTTTTTTTCTTTACATAATTCAATATTGAAATGCTACTCAAGACACTACTAAATACTTGCGAACACTTTTTAAAAAACAATCTGAATCCTTTTAGTCTAGACTGAGTCTGAAAAGACGATTTTTATATTTTTATTGCGATTAAGAAAAAGTTTTTGATTTGCATGAAATTTTTTATAAAATTCTCATTTTTATTTATTCTTTCACGATAATCGATAAATAATTTACTTTAGCAATAAATAGATATTTTAAGCAAATTTCAAATAAAAAAGTACCCTTTCTTATTCATGTTATAGTTTTTATATATTTTGTGCTTATAATTGTTTCGTTATTAAGTTTTTTTTATTACGTTTTCAATTAAATGATGTTAGATGAATTTTATAGAAATTTCTTTGAAGTTTCTGTTTTATTGGTTGATATACTCAAATGACAAAAAAAATGCGTTTGCAAGTTTTTAGAAAAATGTTATTTTATTTTATTTCCTATTTTCTCCTTTTGTTCAATTAACTCTTTCCTGTTTATAAAACTCCACATTTTCATTGTTATTACCATAATTTACTAAATATTTCCTAAAACATTAGAAGTTCATATTTTAAATGCTCAATATTTTTCAAAAAATTGCTATTTGAAAATTATTCCATAATAAAATTTTTTTTAAAATTTTTGTTCTGTGTCGAATACTCTTTTAATTTTATTATATAAACTTCATTAAAACTTTTCGTTCTAATGAATAATTTTAGGTGTGTATGAGTATCTTAATTCACTTCTCTTTTTTAAAAAATACTATTGTCTCTGTTGCTCTGATATTATTCTATCTATAATATATTGAAATTAAGTATGACTTATCATTTAATTAAAATACACTACTTGCAAATTAAAAACTTTTTTTATCACTAGTTTCAACAATTCTTAGAGTTATTCGATAATATGAATAAACTAGATTAAAAGGTCTAGATGTTCCAACTACTATACCTGATATAAATTCGATTTCTTTCTTTATTCTTTTATTATAACAAATCATTGTATACTTTTTAAAGTTTCTAAAATTCACCTTATGTTTAAGGATAAAGTATGAGGTATTTTTAATAAACTTATATTAGTTTAATCTTTAAACTTGTTGTAAGATGAAATAAATAAATTAATGCATTAAAAATCCAGAGAAGTATTAAAAAATTAAACGTTTCAAAAATGAATTTATGCACATGAACCAGAATACATACATAATATTAGTTAAAAATAATTACATAAATTAGGTATTCGTAAGCAAATTTTAGTATTGTACGTAAATAATTAAGAATCATTTCTCAAAATAATTAATTTTAAGAAAATTCAATTCCTATCTTAGATTATTGAATAAAAGACTTAAAATGGATTAGATATTTCGATATAAAATGTAATGAAGAAATGTTATATAGATAAAAGTCTGTTCAAAAAGCAAATTTATTAATAATATATANGAACATATCAAATTTGCATGCAATTTGACTGATTTTTCGCAGTTCTATAAACATTTGAATTTAGACCATTTTTTCGTAGATTTCAAAATTTTCGCAAACTTTTGACCGGTAGTGTATATATATATATATATATATATATACAATTCAGTGTTTACCTATATTTTACATGTCAAATTGCTTGCACATTAGTTCTGTAAAATACTGATTTAATTGAAGATAAATTATTGATTCATAAATTATTTATATATAAATTATCTATCGATCTTATTATCGATTGTATAAAGCGCATTGCAGTAAAAAATAATAGAATGTCTTTGAAGATATAACACCTGAAATAAAATCATTCCTAAAATTACGTTCGTTAAATACGTTTCTGATAATGGATATTGCTGAAATAAATTAAATATTTGATTCAAAATATCCACTGAAAGCAATCCTTTAGTATATTCTATTCCTCAATTCTTTCCTAATCACTTGCTTACTAAACTCTTACACACCAGGGATAAAAGTCTAATTTATACACTTAATATATCTTTTCTTTGTGAAGTATTTACTTAAGCAAAAGATATATGCACGCATGTTGGGAAATTCAGTACCACTTTTCAAATGCAAAGAGTAGCCAGGTGAATAATTAATAATCTCTAGCCTGAATCATCGATTTCTGATTTGTATTAATAAATCTCTGCCATACACAACTAATTGGCTCCGAGAGATATTTCGAATGTAGAGATCAGTAGCGTCATATCAGAGCTAATGATATAGTTCCTACGTAATGGAAAAGAGAGAGCATAAGGATTGCAACCGCACTACACTAATGTCTTTCTGTCGTTGGCACGCGTGGTTGGCGAAGAAATGAGATTCGTCTCGCTAGCTATGTTTGTAATTGTTCCAGACATGGCACTTTTCGTCAGTGAATTATGAATCTCTCGTGATGAATGATGTAGAGTAAATCGCCAAAGCTCTTTGCACCAGAGCTATTAAGCTAGAAGATAAAAAAAAATGTTTGATAATTTTCATTGTTGAATTTTACGTAATCTTAAGTTTAAAAGTGATTTATGAGTAGGAATTTGGATAGCGTCATGGAAAATGTAGTTACATAAATTAAACAAATGAAAAATGATTATTATGCGCATTAATAATGGTTTTACACGTCTAGTTTTCTAAATAAAAACAAACAAAAGCTTAACTAAATTTACAAAAAATTTTAAGTTTGCAATATCAAATATGAACAAGTGTTCGGAAACGTTTTTTACCCCCAAATTATTTGGATTTTTAAAAGCATATTAAAAACATATTATAGTATGAATCTATATAAATAATTGATTTAAGAAAAAATAATTCTACAAATTGGAGATAAAAAACGCCATCTTGAGCAATTATTTATACCTATTTGTTGTTTTTTAAAAAGAAAAAAAGCAAAAATCATCTGAGAATTATACACTGTTTTTATTATGCAACTTTTATTTCTTTAATGCACATATTGTAAGGATATTTTTTTATGGAGGTAAAGTTTAAATCATCAGATAAAAAATAATGCCATAAATATGTGTTTCTGTTTATTTGACACTACTTGCGCTTCTTCAAAGTTGTTTTATTTTTATTTATACGCAGCCTATATTTAACCCTGTTTCATCTGCAGTATGATGACATGTCTAGAAAAATGTGTAATACTTTTTTTTATGTAAAACTTTTTACCAGTTATTTATGACTTTTTTGATAAATATTGTAGCTAGAAAACGTGTAAAATTATTCTTCATTGCTGAAATTTTCGTGACAATATATCTAAAAATGATTTATGAGTAATTACTTGGATAGTGTCATGAAAACTGTGGTGGTATAAATAAGGCAAAACTAGAAAAAATGTGCAATTTTAAAATTAAAATAACTTGATATGTTTATGTATTTCAATGGACTGTTTTTAAACCTTATGTGTGTAGAGAACAAAAGTTTTAAAAATGCGCATAAATGAGCATTATACAATAAACATTTTTGGAAGTAAACATATATTAATAGGTATTTTTTGAAAATTAGTATATAGATTATGTTCTAAAATTTGTTTGCAGCCACAAATGCTTTTAAACAATAGTTATTCATCTTATTTTTAAATATCATATTTACAACGCATGTTAGCATATTTTCCTTTTTTCTTAAAGGAAAAAGATATTTTGAATTCCTTTTTTGAGAACAATTTTAAATGAAGCACCTATTACATATATAACTTTATCACATATCCCACATAACCACATACCCCGCAAATCTAATGCAAAACGGAAATCTTAAAATAACAAAACATAAACGAACTATTATTCAAATCATTTTAAACTATGCTGAGTTTTAAAGATGATGTTCGTGTTTACTGCGCTTTGTTGAACAGACATGAACTCTTAGTAATGCATGTTGAAGCAAGAAATTTTCTATTTGCAGTTAGTAAAAGTACTAGTCTTATTTTCGGAAGGAGCTTCAAATGAAGGAAATTGTAAGTTTTGAGTTTAAAAACTACTCATACTAAAATTTAATTTTGTGATTAAAGATATATAATGAGCATTTTTCCTACGTTTATTATATATGAATAGTTTAATTTAAGTTTTTCACATTTGTATATTAAATCTATTGCTCTTTGAAAATAAGAAAAATTTAATCTAGAAATTTAATTTGAAGTGTGCGCATAAATTATTAGTATCTTATTATGTTTATTACATTTTTCTACTGTACGTTTCCCTCTAAAAGTGTACTGCCAATTTTAATTTATTTGAATCAAATTATTTGTGTTTATCAACTACGCCTATTTTGTAATGAATATGTTTGATAGATAAAATAGTTTCTGATAAAATAATGAAGGGTTTTTAAACAGCTCTTATGTTCGACCACTTAGAAAAATTAAAATACATTATATTTGATTAAATTTGATGCATTAGAATCTATTTCACCATGAATCTGACGCAATGATCATTAATTTTATAGACAGGCAATAAATAAATTGTAACTAAGTGGATGTTTGTACTTAAAATTTATGTTTTATCAATTTTTTTTAAAATTATCTGCACTATTTAATTATTGCGATTTTCGATTTGCACTGCTTATTTCTAACAAACCTGCAAATTTTTTAATTCCATCAGCAGGATTTTACAGAAAATCGAAGCATAGAAAATGCATTTTAGAGTACAGATTAACAAGGGTAATAAAAACACGTATTAAAATCTGCGAAATACATAGATCAGTTATTGTTATTTTTAACATTGGAGTACTAAACTCTAAATATCACTTAAATGCTAACGTTTAGGTGATGTTTGTCTTATGTATTTATAATTTTCAAGAGCGAAATATGATTAAAAGATAAATTATTACCCCCAACCTTTTTCCTTTAAAGATAAAAGCATATAAGATAAATGCGAAATAAATTGTAACTGCAATTTAAACAAATCAAATTTAAATCAGAAGTGCTTAACTCAAGACTTAAAGGTACAAAAAGGATTGAAGCTCCTATAAACAAGCTTAAAACTATTTAAGAAGACACTAAGTTTAATGAATCATGAATTATTATGCAGTTTTTACAAATAAATACTTCATTACTTGAAATTCAAAATAATAGGGGGCTGTGCCCCCTGCTCGCTAACGCTCGCCAACCCCCAAAAATTGCTACGCAAGCTCATATGGTTTGCTTCGCAAACCAAGCTCGCTTCGCTCGCTACTAACTTAGGTACATTGCAAATGCACAAAATTCTAAGAATTCAAAACAATCATTCAAATCCATATAACACTTTTTTTTTAAAAAAAAATTACATCTTTTTAGTAAATACTAAGTCATTAAAATAAATTTGAATTCAAATAAATGACATGTAATTCGTTAAACCTATTAGAAATGTGCTATAGTATAAAATCTTAAGATAAAATTTCTAAAACTGATATCTCTTTAAAAAGATTAAAATTTCGGCTATAATTAAGTCTATTAAAAATTTAAATAAGTGAATTGCAATGGAAAAACCTGCATAAACAAATAAATTCTAGTAAAACAAATAAATTCGTGATATAAATCAAAAATTGTCAAATAAATTCGTAATACATAAATTCGTGAAAAAAAAACGCTTTCGACAAAAAACCAAAATAGAGATCTATCGACAAAGACTTCTGCCTAGCTTATGCTCTCCCTGGTTAGTTCAGTTTCCGTTTTTAAAAGCGCTATATGTTGAGCCATCTTAGTTAGATTTGGCATGTGACATTTTTAGCGGCAATCATTGGGCTATTTTCTAGCGTTGCCATTCGGGGAGTTGTAATGAAGCTTTTTTTTATCGCCGTGTAAGAGAAATATATATATAGATGACTATTATTGGCGTAAAACTATCCATGCACTAATGCAAATGAATATTATCAAAAATATGATGTTTATAATCACAAGTAATTGTTGTTGTTGTCGTCGATCCTGAATACACAATGGGTGCGATTGTTCTCGTTTTCCAGTAAAGCCATCTATGGTCAAGAATTCAACTTTTGACACACCCATATGTCACACCCGTTTTATAGAGAGGGACTCATTCATACACCCATTCATTCAACCACAGATCGTAGTTTTTAACTGAACCAGAGGATGATCAAACAAGTACCATTCAGTACTCCCAGATGAATAATTTGTTATGGGAACATGGAGAAATTTGTCACCCAACAGATTTAATGGGCACCAGTCACCATTTATTAATTTAGGCCGACTGGGTTCAAACTCTCGTTCTCACGAACATGAGCCAAGCGTTGTGCTAACCAGGCTAAACCTGCCCCATCACAAGCGTTTATTAAATTTTACTCAATTACAATTTGTAATAGCGGGAACATTTAAAAATTAAGACTAATAAACTATTCAAATTTTTGAATCACTACTTTTATAAACAAAAAAGAAGTTAAAAAAGCTAAAGGGTGATCAAAAAGTGGTTAAGACTAAGGTTAATTACTGAAAAAATGTATAGTCAAAACTACCAGAATATGGCATAAAAAACATTTATTTGTATAAATTTACTTTTCAGTTTTATATTTCTTACTAGAGGGGTGATAATAGGAACTATAATTCTGAAGGACAGAATTTCCTGTAAGGCGTTATTATATGATTGAAAATATCACCCAAATAATGGTTTAAATACAGCATATTTTGTTTTTATTAACCAAAATTATGTTTTTTTTTTAACCAGAAGTATATATTTGCATACATGAAAATAATTTTAAACACAAGACAATAACTTTATCATTTTTTTCTCTGTTATATCAATTAAGAATTTTCAAAGAGCTTTCACAAATGAATAATTCATTGCGGAAAATCTGAAATAAGTTTATCATTGCACCTAAAACTATTCATGCATTTACATAAACGAATATTATCAAAAAATGTAATACAGAAAAATGCATAAATTTTCCATACTGGATTTTCCCTCATTTAAAATACATTTTTACTGTGTAATGTTTTATCCAGCTTTCACCCTAAAACTAAGCAAAGAACTTTGCTTTTGCTCGTAAATTTCTAACTTTCGCCAAGAGACACAGGATCCATTAGCGAGAACGGCACAGAAAACTACTTGTTGGAAGAAGTATTGTAAGGCAAGGACGAGTCACGAAATAGTAGAATTATGCTCAGAGCCCCAGAATATTACCCAGAGAAAAACAGAAAAGAAAAATAAATAAGGTGAGAATTGCTGTGAAAAATGTTGGCACCGGCGGATAGATGGTGTACTTAAAGAAACCCCCAAATTACTCCCAGCGTTCCAAGGGAGTCTAGTCTGTTTAGAGATGGTTAAGGAAAGTGTTTGAAAAACTGTTTTGGTAAAAAGGGTAATTTAGAATTTTTCTAGTACTTTGCTTTTGTGTATATTGCAAGATGTGTCGCGAAAGTAAAACACACTCTGGTTAAGTGATTTAAAAAAAAATCTAAACAGTGTCCCATTTTTTTTATTTTATTTTACTTTTAAATACATTCGGGAAAAAATTCTCTGTTCGATTTAACAAATTGAGTACAATGTATTTTACATTATTAATTACTTGTAAATACATATTTATCTTAATCGGTTATTTTATTGTACTTGATTTTGTGTACATTGCAAAACGCGTTGCGAAAGTATTCTGTTTACATTCTGGGTTGAAAGTTTACATTCTGGGTAAGTGATTTAATAAAAAATATAAGCATTATAACATATTCTTTATTTCGTTTCTAAGCATATTCCGTCAAAATATAGTCTGAAAAAAATTCTCTTTTGTACTACTCAAAGAAATTGAGTGCAATGTATTTTATATGATTATTAACTTGTAAATACATTTTGATCTTAATCGATAATCTTGGCACATTTTTGCTTAAAACGTGACAAAATTGAAGTCCTCACTATGTTACTAACCTAAGCAGTACTTTGGAGTGAAAAGTATTTGTTACCATTTAATTATCTTAATATAAAATGCTAAAAAAATATATATATAACGATATGCAAATCAAACGTGAAAGTACAATTCTACAAACATCTATTTTTATTATTTGGTAAACGTTTACATGATTAAAAAATTACCGAAAATCTTATACGCTCATATATATTCTATATTGAAGTTAATAATAAAATGTTTTCAAATGAAATAACAAACCTACATTAATGTATAAAATATATTAGTACAGTGTATTAGGGAAATATAACTTTTCTAACGTTTTGTTAGTTTTGATGTTTTACTAAGTGAATTGTTAATATTAAACATTAAAAACTTATAATTTGCTAGACATCCATTTAAAAAACTACTTATATTTTGTATTATAGCTTAATAACTTTTTATTCATTCTAAAAATTCTTAGTTTATAAGATACTTAAAGCACAATAAAATATTCATTTTTCAAATATTATTTTTTACTATCCCAATGTGAATAAATTTTAAACATTGTTAAAATAATGTTTGTATATATATAAACAAATCTCACANGCTTGAAATCTATAGTACTTTTACCGTTTTTCTTCCCATGTCACCTTCCCGAGTTTTATAACTAGTAAACTAGTAATTAATAACTATTTTCCTATCATTGAAGATATGTTTGACCTAAGAATAAAATTTTTAATGTTCCATAAATCAAAAGATTTTTTTTTCATTTGTCACACCTAAATTTCAATGGCTAGCTATAGAACTTAAAAAGCTCTTAAAACAATAAATTACTTTTCTCGCCACTTCTCTTTTTTTCCTTCTTATTTTTAAGTATGTAAAACTATATTTTTTAAAAGCTCAGTTATTATTTTATTTCAAGTATATGAGGCAATTAATCTTCATTTAAAATATAAAAACAAGAATATGTTTTTATTTAAATAAAAATGCATTAATATAAATGTACTTCCAAGAGTTACATGGTTCATTCCATTTTTAAAGGTCAAGGATAAATTGAGTTAAATATTGCTTAACTCCATTGAGGCTTTCAAATCGTAAAAACTAAAATATTATGCATGAAATTAAAATGGTGAGTAATAAACTTTTAGTACCTCCTGGCGCGCATTGTGTCACATGTTGCTCTATGAGGCACTCTTTAAAAAAGAAGCAAGGAAGCAAAATTGCTTGAAGTAATAAAAACCAATTGACCGCGAGTTTCGCCTCATAAAGGCTTTACAAATGCTATACTCAGGCAGGAGAAAAAAATCGAAAAAATGGCATGAAATAAAATGGAGTGAAAAGTTTACTTTTATTGAATAGAAGAAATGCTGTTTTCAATTTTCTTTCATATACCTTTGGGAGATCATAAAAGTGTTCCCTCAAGATTTAAGTAGTTGTCTTAACATGATTTCAAAATGTACAGGAGCGAAACTCATCAATTCTAGGTATGAAAATTTACAACCACAATTTTGCAGGTTTTCTTTAGTGTTTTATAAATATTCTTCCATTAGGAAATGTTTTAGAGTTACGGCAATTTAGAAAGGCACTATGTTGTAAAAAGTAATTTTATGATGAAGTAAAAGTACATGTTTTTGAAACAACATTAGTTTTCTTTGTTTTTAAGTGTACTATACTTATATCTGTGAGTAAGCCTTGTCTTTCCGCATTAAGCTCTGATTTTTATTGATGTACTAAGCATAAATTCGATATTTTGATTTCATTAAGAAATCGACACAAATTAGTTGTGCTGAGCCACTATATATGGAAAAATAATTGCATATTTTTCGGGTGTGCCAAAGATAGCCGAAAAGAAGAAATAATGAATGGAGATGTGCTTGTGAGATGGATTTTGTTAAAGAAACTAGATATTTGTTATCATAAAAAACTAAACGTCAACAAAGTTTGTTGACGGTGGTATTAGTCACTGAAAAAAAGATACAAAGCAATATTTTAGTATATAACACGATGAAGCAACAACGACCAACATTTGCAACAACAGTCTGAAGACGAAATTATCAGATGCCCGTAAAAGTTTCCTTTAAAATTCTATGAAAACAATGTTTCGTTGTTTTTTTCCTGCAGTGCCATATGTTGAAGAGCTTTGTCAGACATTTTGACACTTTGTGTGAATGAAAATCATAGTTTTGGTGTAAAAAAAGAGGATCGCTTAATCTACTTGCTAAATAGCTAACTAATATATTTATAGAAATGTGCGGTTTATATAATAATATGAATGTTATATAAAGATTTTTTATTGTACTCAGTTTAAGTATAACTTAATAGATTCTTACAATTTAATTTGTCACTGTAAGTCACTACGTTTTCAAAAACTGTTTATATGCAGACTGCAATTATATTCATACATAGAAAAGTATAATAGATAGTTGCTGCGTATACTGCATAAACTATAACATTTCAGTTTATCTTTTCAGAACCAAATTAATTTAATTATTTAAAATTATTACTACTTTTTTAAATGTATAAAATGCTTTTTTTAAAAAACTCAACAATGTTAAAAAGCATTTTCGCTAGGCTTTCTACGCTGTAAAAAGGTTTAATATGTAATTGCCGCAATTTTGGTGTTGAGATGAACTAAAATGTTTCGCAAAACGTGTAGTCAAAATTTTTATTTAATTTTTACGGCTCCAATTTTATTTATTTTCCTATTCATTGTTCGCTTGTTTTGTTTGTTTACTGACAGCCCACATTTTCATGGGAGTCCAAATCAATACATGACTTCTTTCAAAAACATTTCATTTGAAAAAAAGCACATTTTTAATAATATATTTACAGAAATTCTTTCACACAATTGTTGTTTAGTCAAGTTTATATATTTTTTTGCACGATAACTGCAATTCAGTAGTTTACCTCTGCACCAAAAATGGCTGAAAACTACTAAAATTCTTTTAGTGTATTATGTTAAAAAGTTTCTAATCAAAACCTGAAAAGTAAATCCAGTATTTTATCAATTTTCTTACTTAAGTTTTGGTAAAAATGGACAAATTGTTGTCATTAAAAAAATCCTTCTTTTTAAACAAAATAAACAATTTAATGCTAATTATTATAAGGTGAATTAGTTTTACATGTTTACTTCAATTAACATTTTTATGAGTTCATAATTCGTCGAACAAAAACAATAATTACCCTTTATCTTTCATTACTGCCAAAAAAACTTTCAAAAATAATGAAAAAAAAGTGACATCCGGGCATTTTTGATTTTAACGAAGTAAACGATGTTAGAAGAAAGTGACACGAACGCGAATAGAGTTTAGGGCACCACGTCGCAGAACAAAATGACTCATTAGTAAGCAAGACGGCTCGCAAGTAGCTTCTAATGACCTTCCTAACGTAACCCTAGCTGAATTCTTGCTCGTTAACTGAGCCCCTTGCTGAAAGGGAGCTTTTGGTCTGACATCAAGCAACAATGTTTTGTAGCTAGAAACGTGGACAACCTCGAAAGACTTTAGTGAGATTAAAAGGAAAAGAATGGATGTAATCTTTTCAGTTTCGGTCGAAGAAAAGACTAAATGAGTGCCTTGTTATATTTCTTCCTTCTACATTTTTATGTCAAGGGAGTCTTAATTAATTTTGTTTTTCTTACTACTTTCTGAATTGCAATGAGATTTTTATTGAAAAGCATCATTCAGAGAAATTGAGCAATTTATAACAAAATGTTTTATTTGTGAAGAAAGCGACTGCGATATTATGGAATATTTTGAAATGAAAACTTACATGCTAATGAATGTTTCTTTGGAATGCAGCGTTTTTATTTTTAAGCATATTTGTATGCAGCTGTAAATTTAATTTGTTGATAGAAGCAAAAGACAGAACAATTTAGAAAATTCAGTTTAAGAAGCGAATTAAATAAGTGAAATGTACATTTATATTACACCTGGAAAAATATTCATTAAAATAATTAAGTTTTAATTAATTCTAAAAGTTATGAGGAGCTTAAAAGTTAGTCGAAGAAAAGGTATAATGAAGAGAATATAACCTTATGTAAAATAACTTTTAGGTAATATGAATTTGAAGTTACAATTTTAAATTAAGATTTATAATTATAATATATATTTATTCTTAACAGAAACATTGATATTTTTCTCTTAGTTGGAGATTTTTTACATTTAGAAACAACACATTTATGTAGAAAAATGACTTTCGTCAAGTTTTCAAAATTTGAATCAGGGTAATATATTAAAATAAAAAAAATTCTTCAGTAATTTATATTTATTTGAAAAGTTTGTTTGAATCAATACTTATATTTTTATTCGAATCTGAATTATCTAAAGTAAACATGATATTGTTTACTACAGAAAAAATTTCAGAAAATTGAATTAAAACTAAGTAAACAAAATATACATTAATTATATTATCGAAAAAAAAATCTTCTGATTAATCTAAAAGCTGTAGTGATCCTATTTTATTTGCAATTATGATACATTAATTATTCTCAAAATTATCAAGGCTTTTTCTAATAGCTAATGATACTGATTATTGAATAAAAGTCATAAAAAAGAAATTTGTGGCGAATAACACTTGATTGTTTAGAAAGATATATTTATTTCAGATTTCTTTTTATTCGAGGCAATTAATTTGTTAACTTTAATTCAGAATCTACCATTGCTTACTGATGGGGCTGCTCTAAATTTTAAAATTGCTACATCCACAGTTAATTATTAGCAGTCTTATTTAAATTTTGACATATTAACAGTGTGCTAAGTATGTAGAATAACATACAAAACATTTTTTTTTCTACTTTGATAGGATTATTAAGATACTTGTCATCGCTGTTTGAATTTTTGGCTTAGAATCATTTAAAGTCTAATTTTAGACTAAAACTTGTCCATAAACATTGTAGATTGGTAATTGTGTCTAAATTATACTACTATTTTATATTAAATACGAGATTATTATCTCTGAGATATATTTAATCAAAATATTTTCGCCTTAGTCTACTTTATTTTAATTAAAAATGAAAATTATACTGAACATACAAGTTGAGAAGCATAATATATGTTCCATTTAAAATGTGTAAATAATACTTAAAAACAAAAGAAATTTGTCTTCTTTATTGTATCAAGAATTATTCGATTAGTATCTCTTATAAAATAGCATTATCTTATTCTATAACATGGATAGAATAGAAATGAATAAATAACTGTGAATCTCTTACTAAGCTTTAAGCGAATTCTTACCATTCATTTCCATGAAATACATCATAGCAACACCCCAAACACCCAGTCAAAACTTTAACTTCATTGCTTATTTTAAATGCATAAAACGCCCGGGGAGACTGAAAGCGAAATAAATATAAATCCAAAAACTCCCCCAGAAATAAATTTTATTCATAACATATTACGACAAAAATCCATTTGCACTGCGCATTCCAAGGGTATCTAAAGAATGCAGAAATACCTTTTCAAAACGGATTTTAACTCTGTAATGCCCAGAGTTTTGCTGTCACGAAAAAGTGATATTATGCATGTAAACAGATTTTAAAAACGAACAGGGAGGTAAGAAAAGTTTGGACGAAGTTTGTGTTAATGTGTTACGCATTATTGAAATAAGCCCTAGCTTCCTTTTAAGGGACTCAAGTGAAATAAATGATTTTTCAGCGCCCCATTGCTCGGAAAGGATTTTAATGACTAGGTACTTTTGCTTGCTTTCAGGCCTTTTAAATGCTTTAGCTTGCAACGGGAGCAAAAAAGAAAAAAGCAATATATAAAAAGGATAAGAAGTTACAAGAAACAAAATGACGCATAAATTATTTGTTTTGAAATTTAAGTTTCTTTTTGTTTCGCTTCGCATTTTTTTTAGCTCCTTATATAGTTTTATTTCCACTTTTTTAATCTGCCATAAGGCAAAGAAAAAGTTTAATTATTCATAATACATTAAATATGAAATTTAAATTGTATGTTTTTTGAGTTTACAAAACCCTTATAGAGAAACCCAAGATTAAGAACATTTAAAATTTTATGCCACAAATTATATTACATAAGTTTATAGTTTTAAAGCTTACTTCATATCAATTTTAGAAAGATTTTAATAATTTATTTTTTTATTTTGTATTCAGCCCTTTTAAATATTTATGCTTGGAAAAATAAAATTTATTTCGTGAAAAGGGAAAAAAATACAAGAAACAAAATGACGCATAAAATATTAATTTTGATATATAGGATTTATTTCGTTTTTTTTTTTCGTATTTTCTGTTTTCTATGAAATTTTATTTTAGCTTATCATTTTGACAAATTCTGTCATATAACAAGTCTGCCATTAAAATATTCTTGAAGTAATGAACTATAAACAAAAAAATATAAAAATTGAAAGTTTTTTTTCAAAATTTTAAGAAATGGTGAATTTAATCTCCTTTGCGACTAAATACTATTGATGAAGTTTTATAAAATAAAATTTTAAACAATATTTCATAACACTTAAAGTGAAATTATTTTGATGAATTTTCTGAACTAGGTATATATATTTTTTAGTGTTTATAGACCTTTTAATGCTTTAGCTTAAAACAACACTGTGATGCCACAATTGGCATTACATATTTATTTTCTATCCTTTTAAAATATCTTTCATTACTTAAGCTCATTTTTAATTAATAGAATTATATTTTAAATAAATCACAAACTTAATCTTTTTAAAACGAACATAAAATATTAATTTCTTCTCTTCTAGATCAATGTAACGCATACTTTTTTTATTTCATTACTAGGCAGACGTATTAATTCACTGTCGTCTATAATCGAAAACAAAAATCTATTTATAACTTTTTATTCTAATATTCCAACGGCTAAATGTTTCGGTTGCATGGTTGTAATAATTCAAATTTGTTGGCGACTCGTGATCGCCAAGGTGTTCTTTTAAACCCAATATTGATATGCTGGTTGGTTTTGTTTTGGCTATGTTATAATTTATTAAATCGCCAATTTTGGATCTCCTACCTATGCTTCTGTGTCCGTTGGGAACAAATTGCATGTACTTTTTAAATTTGGCTTTTGATTAGGCAGGTCGTGGGGGATTTGTCTCCCATGGCCTGTCCTTATTAATATTATTATGCAAAATTGATTAAACTGAAATTCGTATGGATAATATGTATATTTGGTATCTCGAGCTCTGCAAATATAATAAATAAAAGCTTTTTATTAATTCTGATCCGTTTCAAGTATTATTTTCATCACCCTTCTGTTTTCATCATCTTCAATTTGTCAATATTCTTCAACTAGTCCACTATACAAATACAAACTCCAACCTCACCTGATATTCCATCATCACCAACATAAATTGGCACACTGAATATTCCTATCTTTCACCATAAACACTAATAAAAATATATTAACCGAGAAAAACAAAAAAACAAAACGAAGCATAACACATTTGCTTTGCAGTGTAAGCTTTCCCCACTTTTTGTAATATTTTTGGGCTTTAAAGCATTTCTTTTCCAAATTTCTGCCTTGATTAAGTCATCGTTACAGCAGTTTAATAAATTGTTAGAGGTAAAATATATAAATTTGAAATTTCAGTCACAAATATCACATCAATATAATGTGAAATTAAGTGCTGCTCAGGATATTACAAAAAATATTTAAAATATAGAACAGAGATAGAAAAAATATTTTAAATATTTAAAAAAATTATCTTATAAATTATTAGTATTTCAGCTCAAAATTTAGTATTTCTGTGTGTGTTTTCTAAAAATTCTATTTAAAAATAAAAATTATGACATATTATGACTGTAAACATTAGAATTTTATTAATTTTTTTCAAAAAGGCTACATACTAGAATTCACGGAAGCATTATTTACTTTGAAAAAGAGGGTGACATTATAAAAATTATTCAGAATGGGCAGTATATATAACTCGAAGTTTCATTAAATAATTTCAAAATAAAGCAAATGTAATTTCTGATATTTCAACAAAATTACTACGTTTGCAAAAAGCAATACTGAAGTAAACGACATAATTGAAACTTAGATAATGATATTAGCTTCATAATTATTCAGAAGCAAATATGTATTCAAAACAAAACTGTTATGAAAACTTCATTTGAATGTATGAAAATTTCCCAGATAAGTACCGTTATCTTAGTATTTTACTGAAAACTGAAAGTAGATTAAATGAATGTGAGAGAATAGCCAAAGGTCCGTTTTTTTAAGTATATCTCTAGTATATCTCATAATAACATACGCCTATTGAATAAAATAACAGAAATAGACATAGTTTGAACTAGAATTTTAGGTATAAATATTTATTGTATATCATCTAGGCCAAATAAAGTATCCTACCTCAGTCATATTGAAATGTTTGCTAGTTAGAAAGAAATAGCAGTTTAATCAGTCTACTTTAAGAAACGAAGAAAATCCTTAACATTTTAAGTTCCTTTCTTTGAAAGTTCTTTTCTTGTGAGGTCACTTAAGTCATTAAGATCCCTATTACCTTTATGCGTTTGAAAGTTATGGATTGCATTGTGCAATGCTCAAGTTTGGTAAATGATCTGTATTTTTTAGAAGAAATAGAAAAAAGTTTTGTTAAAATATTTGAAAAAGAAATATATTTTCTAATATTGAACTACAGATTCAGTTGCAATATTAAGTAAGTGGAATAAATTTGTACAGGAACGCTAACACCTTACCGTTTACACTATAAAAGTATTCATTTAAAATATTTTTAGTAAAAAAACATTAATTTTGAATATTTTTAATAAAAAAATATTAATTTCAAATATTTATATAGTTTATTATTATTTTTATCTTATCAACATTTTGTGTTAGTTGCAGGTGGTGTAGTAATTTTTTTTGTTAACGGATAAAAATATATTCAATTTCTTCTTCTGCCTATTCAAAAGCTGGAAAATGTTTTTCTAAAATAAACATCATGTTACTACTATTCAGTTTTAACTTTTTGATGCTATTATTAAATTTATATAATTATTATCGTCTTTTTGTAATTATTAACATCAAATTTTCATTTTGTATTTATTTCATTGATAATGCTCAAAGTATGGGCGTGGTACATATTTAATAAATAACAACAACTACTTCATAATTATTTTACATCTTAATTTTAAAATTACATGAAAAAATTTCTATGCTGATTTTAAATCCTTTTTTATTATAAGCTTATTTAAGACAGATAAAAGTTAATAAAAACTTATTATACGAATATATTAAATATGAATGATATTTGACAAATCTTTTAAGAAATTTAAAAGAAAATTGAAAAAGTTAAAAAAGTTACTATTATCTTTTCAGTTATCTTTATTGCTGTTCTACGAAATTAACTAAATTGAACAAATAAAAATGTACACTTTATTAATTGTTTATGATTTTTTTTACCCTTCTTCATTTGCTTCAGTTGTTTGCGTAAATCTAAAAGTGATTTCAGCAAAATTTTGGCAGCATCTGCATCATTTACTGGGATCCCATGCAGCGCTGAAAATTTCTCTCCTTTTCCTTAAATATCATAAGAAGTAACAAAACGAGAACGGGGCGGAAGGAATAGATACATATCCGAGATACATTTCGATACAATCTTTATATCCCTCCGTCGCGCTTATGACATCTCTTAAATGATTTTGCTCTTTTTCCTGCAATTTCTTACTTTTTGTATGCCATAAAAGAAATGACGCTTCTAAATTTTCAGTCAATAGTAACATTAGTCGTTAAAGAAATCGGTCATATTCCTAATGAATTATTTGCTATGCTTTACATATTTCTTTAGACTTCAGTTCCAAAGTATCCTTCTAAAAACTAAAAACTTCATAAAAACAATATTTTAAAATAAAAAAAAAATCTTTAATTGACAATAAATAAATATTTGCTTCATATTTTATGCTTCCAGAATTTTATGCTTGAAAATAATATAAATCAATTATTACTTGAAAAAGAAATATAAATAAATCATTTTTAACTTGGTTTAAAGTTCTCAATAAATGCTTAATACAGATAAAAGCTAATTTATGTTTTACTTTATTTTTATAGTACAGTTGAACTAGATTGCCTACTGATTACCAAATTTAAGTTTTAGAAATATGTTTGAGATATTTCTAAAACAATTTTTCAGTATTGAAAATTTTTCTGTTTATTTTCTAAGTGTCAAAGTATCTTTATTTTACAATATTGATCTTGAATGCCCCCCTAATGTTCAACAAATTACTTAATAGTTGCTGCGTTTTCGTTCTGAACATACCATTACGTTCTTTGAAACTTCATATTATTTTGATCATTTTTGAATAAAATCGTTGATCTGTGTGAAAAAAGTCAATTTATCTATTATACATATTCGATCAAATTGAAAAAAAAATTAAATAAAGCTGCTTAAATATATTTTTGTATTGATATGAGTCTCATTAAGAAGAAATTGATCATGATATTTATGATACCGTTATCGTTATCATTTATACATTCTACGATCATTATTATTTAATTGCTATAGTTAGAAATGTATTTCGCCCCACCACCACTTGTTAATTTACTAAACTAAACAAAAGACATCATTGACTATTAATACTTTATTTTGTTTCATAGTTAAATTTATAAACATAGCATAATAGATTGAGAGTCCAATCACATCCCTTTTGCTTAGATTAATGACTAGGAAATGATTAAGCAGAAACATGTAAGACATGTAAGCAATGAAAAAAAATGTACAATGAAAGACAAGTAAAAACAGGGTAGTCGAGGGGGAGATAGTAGCTGAAGGATACAAAGCAGGCCATGTATTGATCTGATAGTATATTTTGTCCCGGAAATGCTCATAAAAGCGTCTCCCTATTTCAGACACTACCTTCTTCAAGTGGTTGCATGGTTTCTTACAGTCAAAATTTTCTTCCAACTGTTTCTTTTCTTTCTTATGATCTGTTTCATCGTTCTAATTTTAACGTACTGAAGAAGAGTATTATTGCTTTTATTCAATATGTGAAATTATTAATGGTATATTAAATTGTTTAAAAACAGCAATAATGCTATTCGTCAACAATTGTGTTATCACACTTTCTTTGATTTAAACTGTTAAGAAAAAGTTTTATATTTTTAAGTATTTTGTTTTCCTCCAATTTTATAGGGTTTGTTAATTTATATTTAAAACAATATTATTACTGATTTTCTTCTATGTCTAATAATACCGCTACATTAAATTTCTAATATGTCCGAAAAGAAATATTTTATTGGAAATTTTAAAGAAAATTGCTTGCACTCCTGTTATCAGAATAATAAAACGGAAATATTTTTTAAATCGTATAAAAATCATGTGTTTTTAATTCTCTGAAATTATTTTTAAATATGCATCTTTACCTTTCTTTTGAAAGGAACCGAGAAAACGTGCTAAGCCACGGAGAGCATTGTTTTCTACTACGTAAAGAGTTTAGGAATATTCATTTGTATTTTTAAAGAGCTTATAACTTAAAGTCAATGCTATAAAATCTGACTAAATACGTTAACTGCAATAACATATTCAGCGCATTGATTTACGTTAAAAAGAATTTAAAATGTTTACGTATTAAAATCATAAAATAGAATTTAGTTCTAAAAGAAAAAAAAACTAATTCTTTTCTCTTTGTTAAAGTAAATTAAAGGGTAAATTTTTTGTGTATTGCGTATATATTCACTTAGATAATTAGTACATTAAATAATGTTCTTCAAACTATTAATCCAAGAATATTTAATCAAATACATTACCAACATTACTATTATAAATTTATCGTATGAAATAATCAAAATGTAAATAAAATACATCCTTTTACATTTTTCAATATTAATTTTAAAAATATCATTCATTTCATAATAAAAGATAACGTCTATATTTTAAAAATTGCTAAACATAAATATAAAATATTGAGTGAGATATAAATAAATATATGTGCATACAAACACATTTCATTATTCTCCATTTTTATACCTTCCCTTTATATGCTTTTAAGTTTAAAGTCAGTATACTAACCTTCTTATAGGAGACTTACTTTTCACAAGCATATAAATTAGGTTCCCTTGACGCTTTTAAGAATTCCATATCTGTTCACAAAGCCTTTTTGCACATGTCCGTCTGATTCCCAATCTTCCATTTCTAACAAAGGACTCTTCCAATCCTATCGTATTAAGTGCAATTTGTAGTCCACGGAGGAAAATGCTCTGAGATAGCACAGCGGAGTGACATAAAAATAGAGCCCGTAAAACTGAATTTTTGGTAGCAATGTTTTGATAAAACGTTGTGCTTAAGACCAAGTTAATATCTTTCGGCAGAAAGTAAATATTCCTTTACGACTTGGTCACAGGAGTGGTATATGGCTAAAAAGCTTTCAAAAAGAAGTTTTTGAATAAGTTATTTTAGTCTTGCGATATTTTTTGGTTAAATTTCAATTTTGAATTCTGTGTAAATCGGGTGAAATATTAAACTTTATGGCACGAAATTTATCTTGATCTTTTTTTCAACATTTTGTTTGTTTTTAAGATACATCAGACAATTTTGTTTTTAAAATATATTTTTATTCTAAAAATGAAAAGATAAAAAAAAACTAGGCTTTTGTTCTCAGTCAAAAGAAAATGATGTGATACTCGAGGGAAAAAAATCTCGTGACACTAGTTTAAAGCTAATCATTTCAGCTGTTGGATTTCTTCGTTATTATTATTATTATTATATACGTTGACAATAGTGCCGGTACAAAAAATGGTAGTATAACGATAGACCTACACTGTAAAAAAAATCTGGATCAAATTACAGTATAAAGTACCGACAGTTTGGGTGCATTATCCATAAAATCCATTTTATCGTAACATCCATTATTACTGTATTACTGTACATACTGTATTACTGTACATACTGTATTACTGTACATACTGTATTACTCTACATACTGTATTACTCTACATACTGTAGTACTGTACATACTGTATTACTGTAGATACTGTATTACTGTACATACTGTATTGCATTAGATACTGTATTACTGTACATACTGTATTACTGTACATACTGTATTACTGCACATACTGTATTATTACTGTAATACTGCATACCGAAATTTTAAAAGTAATATTTTTTTAATTAGAGTGATTCAGCGATTTCAAAATACTTATTACTGTAAAAACTACGGTATATATCTTCATATTTTATTTATTTACACGGATGTTTTTGTTTCGTAATATGTTCCAACAGGTACTTTTTACCTTAATTTGATCCGAAGTTCTTTACAGTCTATAAAGGTTTGTGCCTAGGACAGTACTAATAAAAATTATCATAGTAAGTTGCAGTTCATGTAACTAATATCTCAAATGTTGGTATGTGTTTCATAAAATCCTTTAAGAATACATTTACGTTGTAGCTCCCAGGATTTAAAACTCATGTAGAGATATTTTTTTTCGTAAATTTTACTCGGAATGTAAACATTTAATTTAAGACAAAGGACTTATTGGTAATTATACTACTAGCAACTGTTAACAGCAACTGGCTCATGCAAAAAAGTATTTACCACTTTCATTAGCTTATTTTGTTACTTGATATTCTCCTATCATTACTAGTATTTATCAATTAATTATGGTGAAAGTAGTATGTACAATAAATATTTATATAAATAAGCTAAAAGAAAAATATGACATACATATATTTACACATGCCTGCTAACCAAAAATACGTCCTGAAGGGATAATTTTACCTGAGTGACTAACACAGATTTTAAAAGCTTCATGTCATATCTGAAAAACATAAAAAGCATTTGATATGAAAAAAAAATCAAGATTATGAAATTTGTTGCATTTAATTGCAACTTTTGTTAATAGCATAGATCTATAACGATTATTCTAGAATATTTTATATAGTTTTTAGAATTATTTAAATTAATGTTAAAATTGTTTGCTAATAGCTTGTCCATTTAAAAAAACTCCCCTAGCCATTCGTCTGGAGTGGTGGTGGCTACTATGGTTACGAGGTTTAACTATTTCAAATAAGTCGAGTCATTACTTAAAACATGTTTTGACTTGTCTCGGGGAAAGAAAGGGAATCAGAGGATAAAGAAGTCTCCCCCTTTGAAATGCTCTATTTCTTGTTTCCATAGCAGCAGACGGCCTCAGACTTCGTGGTGAGGGGAGTTGTTTCGATAGACAAACTACAGTTTACAAACTTTATATCAAAATTCAAACTGTGCACGTGTTCTCAATTGCTCAAATTGTTTAGAACATGGATGAGTTTCATTGACAACGGTATTTACACAGAATAAAAGATATCTTTTCAAAATTTTGAAATTGTGTCTTAACGTTTTTAAACAACTACATAGTAAAAAAAAATTAAGATCAAATGGCAATACAAAGTGCCATCACTTTAGGTGGAATCCTTATAAATCCCTTTTCGCAGTAATTTTTAATTAATTAGAGAGTTTTTCTGAATTTACGGTAATTATAACTGTAAAAATTATGGTATATCAGATTTTGTTCCGTGAATTTACTTGAATTATTTTCTCCACCAAGAAACTGGAATATTTTGGTACATGCTTGCACCTTTTTCTTTTAATTTTCTAAGTTTTCCATTAGTAATAAATTTTTTCACGAATCAACAATAATTTTGAACATCTTACTTTATTTTTTTTAATCTGAGAAAACATTTGCTCTCAGCTTTTATAAAACTCATATTCTGAACACTTTCAGATAAATCTGCTTAATATTGCACCTTAAAATCAGTACTTGAGACAGATATAAGGGTGCAAAATTTATGCAAAAGTAAGGTATAACACTTAAACTTCTCTCTTTTTTAAATATTGAACCATATCATCATGTAATCCAGTTAAAGAACTACTGCTATATGGTGTAACTTACATTATATTAATGCTGCATTAAATTTGAATAATATTAATGGATCAAGAAGCTCCTAAAATTTCTAACATCGCCTATGAAAAAATATAGTATAATAAGTAATGCTGTAAGGCAGTATTGAGTTACATCAAGATAAGATACAGTTCTTTCAATTTGATTACTTGCGTAATAATTAGAAATAAAATTACAATCAATCTTTTCGCTTTGTCATTTAATACAAGTAATCACTGTATGGATACATAAAAAAGGCAAACATATTGCGAAAACTTTAAATCAGCAGTAATAATCGATAAAGCAATAAAAATGAATAATTAAACTCTTTTCTTTTCATTTTAGTTGAAAGAAACGCTTTAGCAAACAAAAGATCTCCCTGCGATATAATGAGTAAAATACCCTAGATAATGAGAAAAACTCACTAAACAATGATTTCAAAAGACTAATATTGTGGAAAAATAAGACATTAATAGCTAGGGAACGATAACATAAAAATAAAAAATCACGTTTGGTGAGGCATTTGGAAAGATTTATTACTTGAGTATTTCTGCTTCCATAAATGCGACCTCCATAAAACGCTTTTGCAATCATTTGCTTTTGTTCTACTTCTAAATGAATATTTTTTTTCGAAAAAAACAAAGATAAATTTAAAAACTCTGCTAAACCCTGCCTTTCATTTTTTCCCATTTGCATTAGTTGAAGTCTCAAAAGATACATACAATTTATTTTTATGAGTTATTTTTATAAAGAAATGCAGAACAAAAAATTATTTATTTTCCTGAAATTTTTTATGATTTATTGATTTAATTATTGGATTTTTTTTATTTCGCTTTTACAAAGTAAATATGAAAGAACCTTACAAAAGAAGCAAATACTGTTATGATTTGTTAATACAGATTTTAAGGTATGACTCACTTCTATTAAATCCGTGAAACATATTTTTTGCCTGGATCGAAATGAATTATAAGAAATAGTAATTGAAATTTCCCCAAAAGACTAAATTAAAAAAAATGCGCACCCTATTTGGATCTAACTTAGAACATGTACGATATGCATGCTATTTATGGCTATAATATGACGCAGATGAATTGAAAAACTGTCTGAAATGTCGAGACACTGATGTTCGATCACCTTTTGAGAGGTGATCGAACCTGATACTTCCGGCGCAGTTTTGCGGTAATGTGCAAAATTTTTGCCTTTCTCTCCCTATAAAAATGAACCACACAGATTGAGATTAGCAGAATATGATGGTTAAGCAATCAAGCTCAATGACTTTTGGATAATTCTGCGCCAGAATGATAGAGCTTTTCCTCGAAAAATTCTCAAATGCATAATATATTGTCGATGAACCCTTGGAGACGAATTTATAAATGTAAATTCCAATCTGATTCCCGTGCGAAGTAAATTTTGATCTGAATCTGATACTTTTGAAGAATTTATGAACAAAGCGAACTAACTTCTAAAATTAAAAGTGAACGAAAAGTTTCGGTAACATATAGAATGATAATTTTTAGAAGTGATCTTCCAAGGCTTCAAACACTCTAACAATCTAATAAAAACCATGCTCTGTCCATCATGAATCACATATTTTCAAAATCTGAAAGTCATTCTTGATAATAGGAATCAGATTCCCCTTTAAAACTTAGATGTATCACTAAGACTGAATTGTTGAGACACTTGTACCGGATCTCTTCAATTTATAATCAGTTGCAAAAATCACTTGAGCTCTAATCGTGCAGTTTGAAAAGTTTGCTTACATGTACGATATTAATTCAGAAGCGCTGTATGTCAACAGTTTTCGCGAGAAATGAAAAGCAAGCACCTAAAAAGTAAAGAGCAGACGGTCGATAAAATAAAGTAGAACATAATTACCTGGAAGGATTTGTTACAAAAGACGCTGTCAGATTTTAGCCATGTATAATCATAAAATCGTTTGGAATTGCAATACTCATCATGTCTTGCGATAAGTTTATGTTGTCCAATATCATGGATTTCTGCCATCTGGGAAATGATCCAGCATGACACATGAGTATGAACGGCTTTGGTAAAGTTATTTCCTTACAAGATTCTTTTCGAAAGCAAAAACAAGTTTAAGCCCTTGGGAGAAAGATATAGACTTTAAGGTAAATGGTAAAACATTTCCAAGGACACTCACTAGGGAATTCCATATGAAGAATTACTAATTTTAATTATAGTAAAGCAAGTAGGCCAAACGTATTTTGATATGTAGATCAGATTGAAAATTTTGATACGCTGTTGAAAAAAAAATAATAGTGTAAAAATAAAAATAAATAAAATTATTGTAATTTTGAAACTGTTAAAAATAGTAAAATATTCATAAACAACCTAATGATCGTAAGTAACAATAGCCAGAATGAATAATGGATAGAGATATATTTTTTGCCAAAGTACTACAAAGTAGTGCAAAGTGCTCAGTACTATTTAATTAATAACACAAGCAATTGTGCTAACTTAATGAAATGGATCACTGATAAAAAAAGTATGATAAAAATGAAGGCTTACCGTGTTTCGGGTTCAAAGGGAATTGTTACTTGTACCGAAGCACTTTGGTGATGATTTTGGTTAATTTAACAATAATATCTGGTTTCATAAAATACGATAATATTTGATAAATCTGTTAAAATATGGTCATTTTATTTTCTCTAATTCCAAGGAAAATTCGCATTAGGTTTGCCATAAAAAATAACATAGATTTTTTCTATGGGGTTTTGTTGATGGTAAAATTTTACTATATGCGTATGGTAAATTTTTGCCATAACGTATGACAAATTATTGCTATATTCGTATGGTAAATTTTTGCCATGCTTATAAGGGAAAAGTGTATGGTATAATCTTACAATAGGTATAACTAAATCCCACTAACTATATCCTATGGTTTTTATATAGCAATTTTTGCTATAAAATTATGGTGTACTATAGTCCTTCCAGGTATTGATACTATGTGTATATCTTGACGTCGGAGTTGCAGTAAAATACGATTGTTTCCTTACTGGTGTCTTGCCATATATCTATATGGCAGGACACCAGTAAGGAAACAATCATGTTTTACAACAAATCATGTCATACAAATTTCTATGCTAACCATAGACGTATTTTGTCTTACCATATAAATGCCATATGAGTTTTTATGGTTACTGTAGACTTAAAGTTTCTTGATACATAAATTTCTATGATTACAATTTTGGTTATCGTAGATTACCAAAGGCATGCTTATGACAAATTTTCTTAAAGGGGTACAGTATAGCATGGCATAAAAATCATCTATTCGGTTAAATTCACTTTCCAGTTTTATATTTCTTACTAAATGTTAGGTTTAATGAGCTATTATTTTGAAAAATAGAATTTACAATAAACAGTTATAAACGAAAAATTGCCAAATGAATGGTCTAAATACCATAAATTTTGGTTTTCATTTTACCAGAACTAATTTTTTTTAACATAAATATTATTGCCATACAGTACAGTAATTTCCCCAGATTTAATTTTTTCCGTTATAATGTCAATAATATTTCATTGAAATAAAATACATTTTATTTTACTTTTATGAAAAAATACTACAGACGAAAATTTGTAGACTCTTACAGCAGTTTTCGTTGTTCACAATCTATGTTAAAATTGAAAAAGAGACGAAAAGAAAGTTGAAAAGATGTATATAATTCCAATTATAAATATTGAAAGAGTGTAAAATATAAATAAGCAATGCAAATTTTTAACTTGTTTGTAATTTCTTGTCAAATTATTACCTTTAAAAATGTATTTATGCATAAGCCTAAAATTTGTTTAGCTCTACCATGCGTGAAACAAAGTTTAGGAGGAATATTCCAATCCCTTTAAGCAACTATATTACCATTTACTTATTTATTTCTTGCTTTTATGCAGTACTTGAGTTTCTCATAATCTATTTACGAACGCAAGTAGAATTGTTGAAAAAATTGGGTTCCTTTCACCGTTAATGGTAACTGAAATGAAAGTGAAAACTGTTTTGGAAACCATTAGCAGCCGCCTAATCTTATTAAATACTCGTCAGTTGGTGCCACTACAAAAAAATAGTTAGTAGAAAAGGAAGTCAAAGCTTTGATAAAAGAAAATAAATAAAAAACAAATATAAGTAAAAACGCGGATTTTGTTATTTTCTGACAAATCTTACATACGTAAAGAATTTTCTTTATCTTAATAAGATTTTCTATTTTTGGCCATCAAAAGGTGTTTATTTATTTAACTCTCAATCGTAAAAGTTTATCAAAATACTTCACTAAGAAATAAATGTTTTGGTTATGAAATATTTTTAGCGTGTATATTATTTATGCAAAAATATCTCATCATTATCTTATTCGATAATAAATAAAACTATACCATCAAACATAATTACAAGAGATGGATATATAATGAGGTAATTTAAAAGCATACTTTAATTTTTCACAAAAATCATTAAAAGTTATGTATTAAAAAAAACAACTAAAGTAACTCATTTTCGTTTTTTACTGATAATATTCCTCACGTGCTTAAACTCTATGTAAAACACATGTAAACATTTATTTTCATTATTTATTTTTCATTTTATAATAAAACTTTTTCGACATTTGGCAAAGAAAGAAGAGTTTCTTAACATGGTAGAGCTGGTGCTGGGTATTTGATGTGGATTGTGTCCAGACGTATTTATTTGGAAAATTCAGGTTCTTATGATTATAACTCTTATTACCATAAGTTTAATTAAAAATACAGAACTTAACAGTAAATTTAACCGAAGAAATAGTTTTTATGCCATCCTTACGTCATCAGGATAAAATAACCAAAATTTATTGCATGTTATAAAACCATATTTTATCATTAATTTTATCAAAATCATTACCAAAGCACTTAAAAAATTACCAGGCTTTTTGGTGCACTCGTAGTGCAAGAAACGCGATAAATTATACCGAATTATGATAATTTAGTAAGTTTCCATTAATCAATCTGGTATTATCAGAGTCAGGCTGTTTTAATTACTTTTCAACGAAATCCTATTCTCGAAAACAAAATTAAAATTGTTTACTTGTAGTTTTTCTATGTAAAGAACTCCCCTTGTTATTCATCTGGAGTGGTGGTGGTTACTTTGGTTACAAGATTTAACTATCTCAAGTATTGGTTGGTCTATCTATTAAAATTTTAATAATTTCCCATTTCACATGCATAATATTTGTTTTTGTCTTATTTCTTCTTAAATTCCACACTTTCAGTAAAATATTTTCTTTTTCTTTTTTTAAATATGATGTTATTTAGGCTGGAGTGGAGCTGGACCAGTGTCCATGTCCTGGGCTATATGGTTAAGGATTTTTCATAACCTAGGTACATGCTCAGGGCTTGGAGGAAGAAAAAAAAGGAAATCAGAGGAAGAAATGCTCCCCTCTTTGAAAAGCGCTATTTCTTGTTTCCATAGCAGCAGCCAGCCTTAGACTTCATGGCGAGGAGAGTTGTTACAATAGACAAACTATAGTTTATTAACTTCAGATAAAAATTCAAACACTGTACTTATTATCAATTTCTCAAATTGTGCAGAACATGAAAGTAGCAGATGACAACGATATTTATAGTTCGTTCACCAGGAGTTGAGACTTGGCTCCACCTCCTCGGACGCAGAGTTCATTTCAGCGCGGGGGAGTAAGAGGAAAAACATCTCCGTTGTTGAAATTGAGACAACCCTTAATTTGCGCCAAACACAGAAAGTGAATTCTTTTTCACTTACTCTGCTTTATCATCTGCTAATATACCTTTTGTTACACTAGCTAATTAAATATAGTTTAAATTTAGAAACTGTTGTTCTCCCAGCGAAATGTCTCATAAAGGACAAACTATTCACTCAAAAGAAAGAAATATCATAAAAAATAGTGTAAAATATCATCAAATTTATGAAATATTCATTGTTAAAAAAATGCACATAAAGTTTGCGAAATAAATATTTTTGCCAAACGATCGCCAAATAGCAACATTGTTCAGGATTGCTCACAACCTTCTCCCAAAAATAGCGAAATAGTATCGTCGCATACCACGTGATGAAGGCGGAGCCAAGTGCCAACTCCTGGTGAACGAGCTATACCCAGAAATTATTTTTTGTAATTTACTTTATTTCTTAAATTATATTTTTAAATAGGTTGTATTTGAAGTTGAAGATAAATAAAATTACAGAATATACATGTAACTTAAAATATTCACGATAAAAAATAATTCTTCCAAATAACAAAAGAAGTGTAGTAAAAATTAATACAGGATTCGCTAGTAAATACATAACAATTGCATTTCTTAAACAATGCTTCGGTTTCGACTCTCGGGACATATCATTTATTTCCTGTTAACCGGAAAAAGCATGATTCGATAGTTTTCTTATGAATGAAACTAAATAAACAATTACTATATAATTTCTTAATAAAGCGCGATCTAAATTCTTAAATTTCAAAATTCTTTAAACATCCACTATTTGATGAATCAAACTGTTTTCAATTTATTTAGATTTACAAGCATTGCAAACTAAGACACAGTAAAAAGTATTTAAATGTTATAGAAATATTTTAATGATTGACAAAATAGATACAACAACAGTGAAAGCCAAAAGAAATTGCACAGTGTAGAGAACTGAGTGTAGAATTCTTAAGTAAATACATAACCAATACATTTCCCAACCAATACTTCGATTTCGACTCTCGGGACATATAATTTATTTCCTGTTAACCAGAAAAAACATGATTTGATAGTCTTCTTATGATGAAACTAAACAAACTAGTCTTCTAAATAAACTCAACAATTTAGTCTAACTTATGATGAAACTAAACAAACTAGATAGTCTTCTTATGATGAAACTAAATAAACAATTACTATGTAATTTCTCAATAAATCACGATATAAATTCTTAAATTTCAAAATTTTTTAAACATCCGTTATTTGATAAATCTCGCTGCCTTCAATTTATTTAGATTTATAAACATTGCAAACTAAGACACAGTAAAAAGTATTTAAATGTTATAGAAATATTTTAATGATTGATAAAATAGATTCAACAGCAGTGAAAGCCAAAAAAAATTGTACAGTGTATAGAACTGAGTGTAGAATTCTTAAGTAAATACATAACCAATACATTTGCTAAACAATACTTCTGTTTCAACTACCAGAACATATCATTTATTTCTCGTTAACCAGGAAAGGCGTGATTTGATGACTAATGTCCTGGCACATGTAATCAATATTCCTGAGAGAAGCCTTTGACAGGGTTGATTGGGCACTGCTGCACATATTATGATGCCTTTCAACTTGACATGCTTCAGCTTTGTTTTGACTATTACTAGCTGCATCAAATGGATTAGATTCAATCGATCAAGAGCTCTAATTTC
The DNA here is from genome assembly GCF_043381705.1 of Parasteatoda tepidariorum. Taxonomy (NCBI): domain Eukaryota; kingdom Metazoa; phylum Arthropoda; class Arachnida; order Araneae; family Theridiidae; genus Parasteatoda; species Parasteatoda tepidariorum. The sequence continues at coordinate 37,864,097 of NC_092205.1, forward strand.
CTGTTGCTTAGTAAACGCTTATTCAAAAAGTTAGCAATGCCAGTTATTCCTAGGACATATTATAAATCATATATTTTTAATATTGAATTAAATATAGATTAGATCTTGCATCGCTATCTGAATCTATGTCATTTGCTGCTTTTAAGTATTTTGACAGGTTATTTGATTAGAGTACAGAGAAAGAAATTCTGGGAAACGTACCGTACTTCTATGGTATCGACATTTCTCATAAGATAAGCATAATTCTAATAATAAAATCAAAATATATGATATTTCAACCATTCATCTTGATATTTTTCTGTTCTGTTTGGCTATATTTCTGTACGTTCGGTATTCCGGCATCTCAAGTTTTCAAAATTATAGCTTTTATAACCACATATTTAACATAAAATACAAACCTGGAAAGTAAATTTAACCAAATAAATGGTTTTTATTTCATGCTCAATCATAAAAAATATACCAATTTTTAAAATATTTCCTGTCAAACGGCACATTCGTAAAACAATATTTTATTGTTAATTTTACCAAAAGACTTTAAGAGCTTCACCGCGCTTAAACCGCTTTTCCGTAGAGGAAGAGACTATAAATGTTGCCATATACTGGTAATTTTGCTAAAAAAAAATTTCTGAATATAACAATGAATTTCAAAATTAGTTAAAAATGCGGCATAGATTAACTAGTGCAAATAGTAATCTATGGAGTGTATGCAAAAACAGTTTATAATTATAAGTTTTACTTTAAGTAAATAATTTTTAAATATAGTAGTATTAACTGTACTACAATATTTAAAAATATGATATTATATGATTTAAGCAGTAATGATTTAAGCAGTAATGCAATAATTCATAAGGATGGGAAATCATTCTTAGGAAATTGTCTGGCCGATAACGAAGGCATTTCTCGGATCAATTAAAAATATGGAACAAATAACGGTATAAATTACCGGTAGTTTGAGAGCATCATCCATAAAATCCTAAAATACACTTTTACTTTAAAATATTATGCGGTAATATGTATTTAACTTCATTGCAATATATGTATTTAACATCGGTGAAAGAAAAAAACAGTTTATTAGACATATCAACAACAGTATTTGCATATGTTTCAAGACGATAATGTTTAAAACGTTCGACGCGCATATTCTGCTTTAAATTGTGCATAGTATACAGCTGTTAATATGTTCAATAAAGTGTTTTTTTCTTGCACCGGCAGTGACGTCATACTTTGTTTTTCGTATTTTATTCGTAAANATATATAGCTATAATCAACCAACGCTTCTTCTCTCTTTATTTCAACCTACCAAAATTTTTTCGTAATTCCGTCTTACTTTATTCTTAACAAATGACCCATCAGCCGTTGTCTTTAACCATTATGATGGTTTATTTTATTTAACAATAGCGGATAAACACCCCACCAATTTTGAGTTTGCGACTACCAATGTTCCCTTCCACAGCCTTGTACTTTATGAACCCATTATAAAAGGCAAAATGATCTCCTGCATCAAGTATTGAGAAAAATGTGCCTTCTTGGAGGAATTTTTAATGGAACTAACCCATATTTTCTTTACACGAAGTTGATAATCACTAAAACTTCATATGAACTAGCCTGACGGCGAGGGGAGTCTTACCCATGATTTGTCTACTACTCAGGATTTTTTACCTCAGCACTACTGTTAGTACTACCCAACTGTGGAATTCCTAAAGAATCAGCCATCTTTGGGTTCGAACCCGGTTCATCTTATTTAGAGGCGAATGTTCTCTATCCCTCGAACCATCAGGGTTCCTATTATGATGCTCAAGTTATTGCAATATCCAGAAGTCTGATAATTCTTTGGTTTTACCATAAAGGCCAAATGGAATCATAAGAGAACTTTCTCTTAGCCAATTGAAATTATAAAAAACATCTTTGTAAAAACATAGCCTTTACCAAGCAACGTTGGTAAAAGCTGTGTTTTACCCGATAACCTAGGAGTAACTAAACGTCAGGTTCTTTCTGTAGCATTTATAATATTTATTTAGTTTCTTTACTTCTAAAATTTTTCGATTTATCAAAATATTATCATGCGTCATAGTTGTTAATATTTTTTAAACGATCTTTCTTGCAAAAAGTAATTTGTCTTCATGATGTTTTCTGATCTTGGTTTCACTTTCATAGACTATAACCATCTTTGTTTTTTCAGTCAATGTATTTTGTCGTCAACCCTGTACTTACGATTTATTGATGTTTAGAAAATTATATAGTTGCAAATATCGCAATCAAAACTAAAATCACGAGAAGCTTTTATTCCAATTAAGATTATATTAAAGTAATATATTATTACTCTAATTCTTTTTTTTCTGCAGTTGATGTAATCATACAACTATTTTTAAAATAAGTTGAATATTTAAGTACTTCTTTAATAACTCATGTTTGTAAATATGTTATAATACTAAATCATCAATTTGCGAAATCATTTAAACAAGGCCTCATAATAAGAGCGGCTATCTAAAGCCCGCTCTGTGTAAACATCTCAGCATTTCGAATCAAATGATGTTTTGAGAAAACTGAACTGTTATATCATCTGCTGTATGTTTATTTACATAAGAATTATCTTTCTCAATGAATAAACGATAAATTATTCTCGGAAGTAGTCTGGAGAAAATTAAAGATTTGGAGAGGAATAAAGAGATTATATTCAGCTTTATAAATTTTAATACCAAGAAACTCTATCTTTTATAGCTTTATACAAATAATTACTATAAAATTAATATATTTACTAATAATCATTAATTATCCAGTAAGTAAAGTAGAATTAGTGATTTAAATATATAATTAAGTCAATATTTTTATTTAATTTGCATTTCCATTCCTTCGATTTGAAGATATTCTATTTCTAATCTAGCAATGTTATTTCCAAATAGTTAGTTTTTAAAAATTATCACTGTATTATTTACATTAAGACAAGTTTTTTTTTTTAAATTTCAGCTGATTAGTCAAAATATGTTATAATTGAATTTTTCCGTTTTTCCATTTACTTTAATTTCAAATTTAAAAATATAGTTCTGACACTTGCCATCCCTAAAAACCTCAGACAAAAAGATACATGGCATTATTTTTTTTGTTAACTGATCGGCCATCCTTCCGACTTTCAGAAATCTGTAAAAAAAATAATAAATAATAGATTTTTAATATTTTATCGAATAGTATTTTTTAATTAATTCTTTCTATTATCTTCTATATAAGTTCTTATTTTGCTTCTATTCAAGAAAGAAACGAAGAAATGTGATTTTTGCAATTATTTCTCCTAAAATTTTCTATGTGCTATTTAGCTATCTATTTAGCATTTTAGCATTATATATCTATTATATATATATATTATATAATTCAATTTTTTACATATTGTTGATAAATGAGTACCAAGCATTCTTGGGAACTGTAATACTGGGAAATAATTACTTGGGACTAAATACTGGGGGTTTCGTGTATGACTGACCACCAGACCGGGACATCTGCTCCTGCACCCTAGAGCCCAGGGTCAAGAAAGCGCAGATGAGATGGACACAGTAGGCCTTGGCCCTCTATGGGCTGTCGTGCCACTAGTTTTTATATATATATA
>NC_092205.1:37869055-37921536 GCF_043381705.1 Parasteatoda tepidariorum
CCTGTTTTTCGAGTTGTTCGGTGCTCGTCGGTCCACTGCTTCCAAACTCGCATCACTGTGGAACTGTTCCGCTGCATACGAGCTGCTATTGCGCGATAGGAAAATCCTCCTTCTCGAAGGCCGATTATCCTCCCTCGTTCAAACTCCGTAAGTTGCTTGAATTTCTTATTCTTCCGTCGTGGAGGCATACTCAGGTCTCACTAAACGTTTGCCACTAACAAATAATCATAGACTATTTTCAACGTCCCGCTACAGCACTTTATTTATACGCTTTCAGCATCAATTCAGAGGGCGCTGCGCGCGCCACGCACGCGCGATGGCTCTGAAACTTTATTAATTTGCATAATATTCTATAATTGACATTTGCTGCGAATTTCATTTGATTCTGATGATTCCTTCATGGTGTTGCATTTTCTACAAACAGCAGTTTATATATATATATATATTTCTTATTATTTCAACCTTTTGGATTAATCCTGTTATAATTTTCCTAACGGTTTCATGTCAAGTAATAACTTTTTTCAATAAAAATAACTAATCTCACTTAATTTACTTAATATAATTATTTATAGTTATGCAATTAAAGCAGTTTACATGGTTTTTATCTGTCTCTTAGTGCAAATGAAGAAAGTTATTCTTTCCTAACTTAAAAGAAACCGTAGTGCATTAAAATCCAATATGAAAATGGACACTGCTTATGAAATCCTTCGAAAGAATAACTTGCTACACTATATGTTCCTCAGTAGAACTACAAAAATATACATTATAGCATTCATGCATTTTGATCTTGACCATTCAGTAATATTATTCTATAACTAACAGATCTTCCAATAAGTCTCTGACCTAGTAAAAAAAAAAGAAAAAAACTAACAAATAATTCGATTTCTTTTCGTTAACTTACTCTCTTCGCACCTAAATTTTCAATGTCTCTTTGCACCAAATTTTATGTAGAGTGATTTTTCTTTGGTCTCAAAATAGGTCTCAGTTTTGGCAATTACTGCCCTATTTGAACAAACTCTCTCCTCATGGCACGTATTTTTGATGTTTGAAGAATACCAGTAGTAGCTGGCTTGTAGCCAGCTACTATTGTATACAGTTTAACCGTCGTTTTCATCAACTTGCGACTAAGGGCATTGTCTTATTGAAACAGCATTTTTTTTAAACGTATGATGAATTTTTTATTTCTTCACTCAATCGTTCCAAAAAAATGCAGCGTGAAATATTGCTATTGATGGTTTTATCTTTCACAAGATGAACATAATAGTAAAATACGAATGCATAATCGGGACATAACCATAATCGTCCCTTATCCATAACTGTGACGTAGCCATAACTTTAACTTAGAAATAAAGATTTTGATGTGTTTATTATTAAAATGGCTCATTGAAGACTCCTGTTTAGTAATACAACAAGTTTAATGAATCAAAAATATATACAAAATATACAAATCACGAACATAACATCTCTATACGAGCACAACGTATGCACGCTCATACCAATCTAAAAAGAAGAAGGTGTTCTTGTTCGTTTTTCCCTCTCAGGGGGAAGGGTCTAATCGTCCTCCCTGTCACAAGTTTTATTTTTCCCTTTTTATAGTTCCAAATTTCACTATAGCCATAATCGTGACATGGACATAACCGTGATATAACTTCATTTAGAGTTTTTAAAGTTATTTTTGGGACATTTTCACCTGCTTCTGTCTGCTTAATGACAATATCTCTTATTCTGTCTTGTAGCAGTGGATCCATATTCTATCCTATGTCAGACGTTCTTTTTATATCTCTCGAATCTTGAGTTTCAAAAATTGCTGTGAATCATCCGTGCGTTGTTCATATTGGTCTGCTGATGGTAAACGGTAATCCTTTCGACTGCAAGTTTTCATGTAAATTTGTAAAATTATGTTCTTTCCAGCTTATTTTATATTATGGTCGGCTTTTTACAGTTTATTTCATAAAAAAAAATCTCCTCTCGCCATGAACAACTGCCGAGTTTGAACAACTGCCGGATTGAATTTTCCCATTGAACAACTTCTAAAACATTATAATTCTACATTATTGTCATTCAAGGAGCTACTTTTGCAGCTTAAAGAATTAATAATTACCACGTTTGATTATTTTATATATGCATAAAATGTGTTTTTAAGTTTAAGATGTCTGATTAAGTTTAAGTTGGTTGGAGTATCGAATATATAATAATATGTCTCCATATTTAGTTTTCGGCTAATTTGCACTATATTATAGTTTTTTTAATTCCAAAATTTATAATAATGAATTACTGCATAGCTTTGCAGTGCGGTAAATTTTAGCATTAACCATAATACGTTGAACTTTCTAAATCAATAAAGCAAAATTTGCCTTTGTGTAAAAATTTCGTTGTGGAACTAACTTGCACGTTTGTTACAAATATATGAAAACACTGGTCAAAAGTACCTCTTAATTCGTCTACTACTCTCTATATATATAACATAACAACATTCTTGTTAGTTCCAGTTCAAAACAGTATAAATAACTACCTTTGGGATTTGCAACGAGTCTGTTTAATCAGCAGGTTGGTCTCTTTAGACAAACCATGAACTTTTTTCATGTAGTGGGAGACATAATTATTTAAGTCAAATTTCATTCTTGAAATCGGACCTGGTAACTAATTTTGTCAAATTCTGAAGCATTTTTACGCAAGTAAACTAAGCTTTCATTTAACATTTATCGAGCTTTATAATGGCAAGCTAGATAATGCCAGAAATCTTATGGTTTCATGTTTAATAAACAATGTCAAATTAACTCATCACTTTACTAATTTTGATGTACTTAATAAATTTGATACCACTTTACTAGTTTTGATATCTTTTACACCCATGTAGAGCTTAGACAAATATAAAAATATGTTTTATTGCCGTTACTATTTTGAAGTATGACAGTTTTGATTAATAAAAACAACATCGTATTATAAATATATAAATAATAATGAACAGTATAGAAAACAGAAATAAATAGATTTATTTGGGAGTAAGATGGCAATTTAAAGAATAAATTCTTGAAAAGTTGCATTTTTACAAATTAAATAATCTATTACTTTCTTTAATTTATTCCCAAATTTATTTGCTTTACGTTAAGGAATGTCACCGATGCAGTTTATTCAGCATTAAAAAACTGAACTGATTCACTGGAGGATGAAATAAACTATAGTATGAAAATTAATTCTCGAAAACAACTTTACATATACGCAGCAACTGTTTATTTTTTTTAACATGATTTCTTTATCAGGCCTAATTTATTCTTTTAGGAATATTTTCCAATATTTAAATTTAGATGTAAATTTCCCCGGCAAATTAAATTGGACACACACGGTTATGCAGAAGAAAAAGAAGTAAGCTTTTGCAAACGTACGTTGTTTGTTTATTTGAAAGATAAATAATGCATTTTTAAAGCTTATGTTTGGCAAGACGAGATTAAATTCTCCAGCATATCATTTGAAATAAACATCAATACCAATTTAATTTTCAAACGAAAAATTATTTTGCATTCTTATTAGTTTGATTTTAGGTAATTAATACTCAAGCATTTTTAGCGAATCTCCGTCTTTTTCAATTTAAAAAATTACCTATTTGTTTTTGGATATATTTTTAATTTAAATATTTAGTCTAAACATGTCGGAAAAAGAATATCCTTGAAAACAAAAGGTAATAGGAAACGTAATTTTAAATGAAGAGAACTAACACGTTTTATTTAAATTGCACATTAAGAATACAATTGTTATGCAGAAAGGTTCAAAGATTCAAAATTGCAATTGCTAGCAATCATTTTATGTAATAGTTTTGTAAAGACATGTAAATTATAAAAAGTGTGAATTTGTCATTACGTAGCAAAAGTCTGTGTTGGTTATGCTCAAAAATTAGCTGTGCGTTTTCATAGCCAATGTTGTAAGAAATGCGTCTTTCTCACCTGATAATAGAGTTTAACAATAAATTTTTATCTTTTAACTTAATTGAAGGTTGAATAATATTTAATACGAAAGTTTAAAAATTGGATGGTTTAATTATATTTTTATTATATATCAAGGGCCGGGAGAGCCTGGTTGGTAGGGAACGGGACTCCGCGTACAGTAAATGGTGATTGGTGCACGCTAAATCTGTCGTGTCACAAAATTCCTATTTCCCCAAAATAAATTATATCTCTAGGGGTACTGAATTGATCATTGATCATCCTCTAGTTCAGATCAAAATTACGATCTGTAGATAAATGAATGGATGTATGAATGGGTCAGCCCTATGAACAGGTGTGGCAAAAGTCGAATTCATGGTCAAAGATGAAAAAACAGGAAAACACGAACAATCACGCTTTCATGGTTTACGACCGCAACAACAATATATTTCTGAAAAGAAATATATTGAAAAATCTAGTCCAGTTCTGTTGTTTCAGAACTACATTATCCACTGCCTTTGCGAGCAGTTAGGAGGTTTAATATCTAATTATCATTTTAAGATATATTAAGGAATTAAATATCATTTTATAAGCGAATTGCAAGATTAAAAGTTCTCACAACATATTTTAATTATTTTCCTGAAACAATATGCACATAAATTAGTTTTAATTCATTGTTTAGAAATAGAGTTAATATTGAAATATGCATGCCCTTAGCATCTTGTCCACTCCAAAATAAGGTTTAAATCTAATTATTAATACATATTACTTAGATATTTTACCAATGCTCAATTAACTAGTTATAATTCCAATATCTTTTCTAAGGAGGTTTGTTTAAGAATGAAGTAATTAGCGATTCTCAAAATTGAAAGATCTTCCTAAATATTTCAAGCAATTGTTAAAAATGAATAATAAATAGATACAAATTCAATTCAGATGCAAATTCAAATTTTGTGCTTTTTTAATTCTTTAAATTACATACATATGGTCATAGACATTATGTATGATATACACTCTTTAATAGCTATAGTGTTTTTTCATGTGAGGGGTAAATAATATTTCATGAGCAAATTAGAAGATTAATTAAAATTTAGAAGACCTCATAGTACATTTTAGCTCTTTCAGATATAAAATGCAGCGCAACGGTTACAAGCTAGGACCGAACTAAGGCAGAATTAAGAATTGTACAGTTACCAATAACCGGAAATGCCATCCCTATGATACCCGATAGGGATACCTCGCTGTTGTGAAATGACTGTTTGAGCTCATTCTTAGGGATTTATTCATCAGAAACATTATCATTTATTTATGTTAGTTTCAAGTTTTATTGTTAATCATTTTTCTTCGTTTCCTAGTACTATAAAAATGACTCTTCAACCATAGTTTAATGATTTATGGTACAAAAAAACGAGACATTTACATGCAGTGGATATCTTCTCACGTAAATGTGTCAGGTAATGAAATTGTTGGCTGAAAGGGGCATTGCATGTTGGCTGCTTGCATGTTGGCTGAAAGGGGCTCCATAGAGACTTTGACTAGTCGCAACTCGCTCACTTTCCCAGAAATTTTTTCTGTGTGGAACAGAAACTGCAAACAAATATGGCTAACTCCTCCTGCTCACCACTGGTATTGTAGAAAGCGCCCCGGTTGCATTCTTGAGCTCGAGGGGGATCGGCCAGATATAACAGCAGTTTCAAGACTAAATAGTGGGCATCTTAAAGGAATGATTTTTAGCTCCGGCTGCAAAATTTTTCCAACCTGCAATAAGTGTCATTCAGAGACAGTCGCTCCGGAGCATATCCTGGACTGCCTGGGTCTGGGTTTGGAAGATCTAAAAACATCTCCACTTCTTGTTATTGACTTTGCTAGAATACAAGGACTCATGGACCACTTCTAACTGTTGCTAGGTCATTAAGGATTAGTAATAACGACAACATGATTTATGGTTAATGAGCTTTGTTATCGTTAAAAAACTATAATGCAATTATTTTATTTTATTTTATTTTATGATCGCCGTTGAACAGTCGTCCCAATCTTTGGGTTTACGATTACTAATGTTCAACGCCGTAGCCTTGTAATTTTGAACCAATCCTGAAGACAAGGAAACTCCTGGATCGGTACCCCCAGAGGTATTGATTTGTTATGGGAACATGGAGGACTCTGAGACTCGACATATTTAACGTGCATCAGTCACCATTTACTACGCGGGGAGTCTTCGACCAGCGGGGACCGAACCCACGAACTCTTGGACATGGGCCCGGCACCCCACTGACCAGGCAATCCCGGCCTAGTAGCGACAATTTAATTTTACATAGATTAACTAGCAGCGTTACGTTACAGACTCAAAGGATGGACATCGACAATAACAGTAATGAAATTAATGTTGATAAATTAAATTGCGATCTAAAATGCTCACAAACGGCCAGTTCAAAATAGGTAGTTACCTTAAATTATAAAGTAATGAAAGATATTTTTAATAAAAAAGACACATATTTAGGTTTCGTTACTTTTTTGCTAGGCAACAGCATTATAAATAAAATCTGAATATCGACTGCTTTTTTTTAATATTAAATATATACCTTACGCGCAATAATTTTATTCAATGCCTAATTTTTATTCTAAGAGGGATCTGGCAGGCATTTAACTCATGCATAACTTGGGATCCTTATGATTTGATCTCTATGATCGATTTACATCAAATTATTGAAGAAAAGAATCCAAAGAGCAGTATTTTGACGAGGAATCATTAGAAAGGAAAGAACCGGAAGAAGGGGTACGACTATAAAATATGAAGGAAGATCTTTCTTTTTCTTCCTATTCTCCATCAACGAGGCGTTTAACTGTAAGGTCAGGTATTAAAGCGAAGAAATTTGATGGCGTCTGATGATGGTGATCATCATCATCAACATCATCCCAAAGATGTGTGACACCCTTCCATGCGTGGCGTCACTTTTGAGTCGAAGCCAGAAGAAGACGGTTGTTTCTTCTTTATTTATTTCTACTTCTTTCTCCTTTCTTTTATACATACAGATAAGTACTTTTCCTTTGCATTGTTCTGCGCGTAGACATCCTCCATTTTTTCGATCCTACTCCTTTTCCCTCAAAAAAAACGAAGGATAGAACTGTTAGGATTCCAACCTTTGTTGGAAAGCTGCGGAAATGGGGCATATTTGAGAAGAAAACGGGAAAAAAAAGAAAACGAACGAAGTGAAAAAAAGGGTTCGAAATGGATTTTAAATCGAAACAAAAGCTTCATTTTTGTTTTGTTTTTACAATTGTTTCATTCAGTTTTTCGTCACGTTTTAAGCTCCAAAATGCTTTCCATATCTATCTGATTCGGGCGAGATTTATATAGAATAGTAAGAGTTTCAATGCATTATTATATAAAAATAGACAGTTAAAATTAATTTTTGTTTGAAAAAAGATTGAATAGATAGGTAAAAATATTTGTTTACTTTTCAAAATATAGAAACAATATTACTCGAATTCTAAATTTGAGAGCAAGTTCTGCTTTCGTTTCTTTCTTAAATTTTAAATCAAAAAAGCAGTAATGCCTGATTGTAAAACACAGAACTTATATCAAATCTAAACACAAACCAGCATTTGTGTTTGTTTTTATTATTGTTTCTTTCAATTTATCGTGTTTCAAATTTATAAAGAAAAATTGAAAAGCTATTCAATCCTTTGGGAAATATATTTCTGAAAAAGAAAACTGCGAAAATAAGTTTTAAACTTGGAAAGATCAATCTACACGATTTTTTTTAATTTCAGAACAAATCAAAAATGTAAGTTAGGATAGTTTAAAAAATAATATCAATTTATCTTTAATTTTATGATATCACCAGAGTACGCTAAATCCATTGTTGACTAAAATTATTCTTTGTTGTAGGCTTTTTAAAGGATCCATGTGTCACTTCTTGAATATATTTTATTTTTCAACGCTAAGTCATGTTTAGTCTATTTATAAAATATTTTCCATAAGAGGAAGTTGAGTCGTGGTGGCTCATGGGATAGAGGGCTCTTCACCCAATTACGTGACCTGGGTTCGAGTCCCAGCGATGGTGGGTGACATGAATTCCGAATCCGGCTCCCACCAACCACAATGCTGAAGTAAAATATCCTCAGCAGTAGGCGGATTATGTATTAGAGTTTCCTTTCCGTCGGGCTAACCATGGAGAGTCTTGTGGTTTTTCTCTCCATGTAACCCAAAATACAGGCTAGTTTCTTCTAAAAGTCCACCACGAAGGTGTATTTCTCCCAATAATTGATCCAGGAGTTCCTTTGTCTTCTAGATTGGGCTCAAAACTACAAGGGTGCAGAGTAAACTGGAACGACTACATTGGTAGTCGTAAACTCAAGATTGTGTCAACTGTTTAACAACCGTTATAAAATAAATTAAGAAACGAAGCCACGGTGGCTTAGGAGATAGAGTGTTCATCTCCCAATGAATTGACTCAGGTTCGATACCCAGCGGTGGCAGGTTAATACAAATTCACCTCCGTGCAATGTCTTTGGACCTTTCAAAGAAAAAAAAAGTTCATTCACAGCCTCATAGCATGCAGATCTATTTTTTTTCTTTTGTAATACTTTATTTTAAAGTGAAATGAATGCATCCTTAAGAATATTGTAATATTCAAAAATTTTGATATATTTTCGGTAGTTGGTTTCTATTGGTTCAATCTTTTTTTAAATTCTTGATAATTTTTGGTATAATGTTTAGCTTATATTTTTCCACTGAAGTATTTTCATTTTTAAATTTTCATGATCTACTAACGTATCCATTAATATAATTAACTTCATATTAATTTTTATTATTAATTTATTGAAATATAATACATGCACACTTAATATTTTAAAATTTTGAATACTTTTCTACATGCTCTTATGTCTAATAAAGTTTTTAATCATTGCCAGAGCTTTTAAGACACAAGTATGTTGATAAGCAAGATTATAAATATTGAGTTGTAACTATTTTTAATTTTTATGCGTCGAATTTATTATTTCAATTAGTAACACTCAACTTCATTGATTTTTCGCTTAAATTGTTGAAATGCTAACTATTTTTTATATTTTTTTAAATAATTAATTTTTAAATGTCAGTAAAATTCAAAGCGATTGGAATGTGTTAACAGTTAGAGAAGAAAATTGAAAGTACGTCCCGAAGAAATATTTTTAATACAGAATTATTTGTCACAGATTCTTTCATTAATCAATTCTAGGAAAATTCTTGGGAAGCAAGAATAAAAAAAAAATTAAATAAATGCAATTACTCCTACTTATCTTTCGAATTTAATTCGCGGGTATTTACACTTTTTTTTAAACCCAATATATAATTTAATTTCAACTTAAAACAGACACTATTTTTCTTAAGATGTTATACCGCCAACTAGTTTCAAAATAAACTAACAAAACAATCTTTTCATTTGGATTCATTCTCCACAAGCTGAGAGTCGAGAGTTAATTTGCATTCGAAATCCTTTTGACTTCAGGTATTAAATTTTTTCCCGAGGGATACTTTGATAAAAGAGATTAAATTCTGGTTTGCACAGTTAATTAAATTATACATCTTTGTTATTGTGGAAGACAGAAATACTTTAAGAGAATCTAAGTTGTATTTATGAGAGTCACATCATTCCTCTGTTTATTCTATTCCGTGGAGTTAAGAGCTTATATGTGAATTTAATTTATTGATTACACTTTTTTGGGAGGAGTGTTTTTATTTAATTGAGCAAAAGTGAGCCTTATTTAGTGAAAATTGGCTTTTTCAACAAAAATCCAAAATGAATTAATGTATTTTGAAATAAAACTATGTAAAACATTGTTTATTTTTTAAAATTATAAATGACATTGTTATTGTTATTTTAATGTTATTATATTCGTGTTTAGGGAACCGAGGAACATATTTATAGAATTATAAAAGCTTTTTTACAATATTTATTTATTTAATTAAACTTACATCCCTTAATTCCTTTACTAAAAAATATAATAAACTAAGTAACTGGTAAATAACAGTAATTCTTTTGTTAAATAAACCAGGAATTAAAGGGTTAAATAGAGCGAAGATGTTTCAAAATTAATGAATTTTTATGTATTTAACTGTAATCTGGTACGCATTCTTTTTTTTTCTAAAACTATAAACTATTCATATTTTTACCTTCTTTTAACGTCAAAAAAACTACATATAGCTTTGTTTCAAAATAAATAAAACAATTTGTTTTTTATTCTACACACATAAATTTAGATTCTGCACATGCATAAATACATAGTTCGAAACATAGTATTTTTCGAAAAGTTAACCGTTCTTTTGTTTTTCTTATTGTTGATGCTTTGAATTATGATTTATTTTATGCATGATGAATTTGTTTTGTTACATATTTCCTTATGCGACAAACAATAAGCTGAATTCAACTTCGTTAAGAAAGAAGTTCTTTGGTTGCAATTGTTTTGCCAACTATTTACATAATTTTCTAAACTAGCATTCTAAATAAATAGCGTATGAGAAATTTTTTTCGCAAAATTATTTGCGATATCTCTATTGGAAGCTAAACATTACAACCCTATTTTTTTTTCAAATGATTGTGATAAATATTCTCGCCACTGCAAGGATACAAGTGGTAATTTGCTTATGACTAAGTCATAAAAGATGCACTTGTACTAGTTCAGGAGAACATACAATAAAATACTCGTCGAAAGTAGAAAAAAAAGTAAGCAAATGAAGGAGGTAAAAGAGTTTTCATTCTTTTCTGTTTCAAACGTCCAACTCTTATTGTATGATATTGTATTTAAGTTTGCTTTCTTCCTAATGTAAACAAAAGTACTTTTAGTTTTGAAAGGTAAGAGACAACGAATTTGATCTGCCCTCTTTAATTGCAGCTGGTAGAGAGGACCAAAACAGGCTACCAGTGTGGCTAAACACTACAACCACATTTTTTTATCAGCTTTTTGAAAAATATTCTTGCCACTATCAAGAAATTGGTGTTAATATGCTTATAACTGGGAATAATAGGTTATCTAGAACAGGGATTTTCAACTTACATGCGGCCGGGGGCCGCAATTAAAAACACCAGTCAAATGACGGGCCGCAACTTAAAATTTTATGTAGGACTCTTTTATGTTTGAAGGAACATTAAATATTACGATCAGATTTTTATTAAAATTTTTCAAATATCACACAAAATAACAAGCATTACAAATAATGCTTGCTACGCATTTTGAATCTTCTCTTAATCAGAAACTTAGTGTAAATTTTTTTTTCTTTTAAATTTAATTCTGCGATAAATTAACATTATAGCAATAACCAAAAATTCTCGAGCATCTGAAATTAATTTTTTTTTCTTTTCCACTCATACGATATTCAATTCAAGGAATTTAAGTAAAACATGATATTCATTCCCTCTTTTATGCGTTTTAAAGTTTACAAATGTTAATAATTTCGTCCAAAATGAGTAGTTTCAAAAAGTTAAGGGGGAGAATTTCTTCGAGAAAATTTCTGATACACACATGCTGAATTATAGTTACTGAATACAAAAAAAAAAAAAAAAAAAAAAAAAAAAAAAAAAAAAAAAAAAAAAAAAACGAAATAAAAAAGAACAACATGCACGATTATTTTGAGAAATAAATTTTTCTGCATCGTTGGTTTGTTAAATTTCACAGAAACGAAGAAATTAGGTTTTCATAAGTGAAAGAAAAGTATCCGCGAGCCACCAGTTGGTAACCACTGATCTAGAACAAGCTAAGGAAAATTTAAAAAAAAAATCATTAATATTGAACGATGAAAAAAAAAAGGAAGGGGTTAAAAGACTTTTTATTTTTCCGTATTTAATGACTGATAAAGCGCAACTTTTTAGAGTGATATTGTATTTTGTTTGCTTTCTTCTTAATGCAAACAAAAGTTCTTCTAGTTTTATAATGTAAGAGACACCAAATTTGATCTGCCTTTCTCTATTGCAGCTGGTAGAGAGGACCAAAACAAGCTGCCAGTGATGGTCTTTATTCATGGAGAATCTTACGACTGGAATTCAGGGAACGCTTACGATGGAAGCGTTCTGGCAAGCTTTGGAAACCTTATCGTTGTCACCATTAACTTCAGGTTGGGTCTTCTTGGTAAGTGTTATCTGTCTTCTTCAGAATGATGAATGTTTTCAGATGCCTAAGATTTTGTAAAGGGCAGTAAATACGCCAATGCAACATTCTTTGCAGAAGTTGTATTTTTGAGGAAAAGCAAGCAAGGAAATGTTTAAGATGATTTGGATTTTTTAAGAAAGTCCATGATTTCTGATTACGGAGATTCTTTAAGTTTTGAGATTTTCGAATTTTTAAATGCGGGTTTAAATTTTTTAACTATCATATAGCATCTTCTAGTATAAATTTCTTTGTAAATGCATAAATATATAATGTTGTATTTATACATTTACATAGAAAAATAGTCTATCTCAATGTTATTTATTTTATAGACAGCGTTTGAACTTTATTTGATTTAATGATTTTTCATGATTTGGTAAAAAAGATTTTGGCATCTTGGATCGATTTCAAAGAATTGATTCTAGACAATTTTTTCCATCCATATCCTCACTTTTCATGTACATTTTCATTATCACACTGAGACGATAATTAAAAACTTTTTATTTTCATAAATTTCAGTCATCATAAGTCATGTTCAGTCGTCATGTTTTATGAATTTCAGTCATCATTTCTTTTATTTTTACATAGTCGATATTTCGCAAAAAATATTTTAAAGTTTTCATAAAGTTTTCTTAAAGTAATTCATTTATAAACTCTCAATTGAAATGTGCCCCATTACAACATGTACAAAATATATATTTATAAAAAATTAAAATAGATTAATTATTTACTGTGACAGGATTAAAATCAGATTGAGCTCTTTGAATGATCATGGAAGGGGATGAAACAGTTTTTTCTTGTTATGGAATCTTTAAAAAGTGTCAAAATGCATTAAAAAAATTTTGGTAAATGCATTTAAAAAAATTTCGTAAAATATTGGTACTGAGGCCTTTTTGCTCTCTAATTTTTATTTTTATCAAATTTAAATTAAAGAGCTAAAATCAAGCAATTATTCAGTTTAATTTTATCAAATAATTTAAACCTAATATTTCTAACTATACATTTGAATAGTAGAAAGGCTTTTCGAATTCCTAATAAACAATAAGTTGAATTATTGACTCCATCATTCATTTTGTTTAAATTCAATTTTATATAAGTACATTTTCGAAATCGAATATTGTTCTTAAAAAAATTTGATATCTTAGAAAAAGAAAGAAGTTAGTTTGATACTTGAAAGGATTGTAAAAATGCCGCCAAAAAATATACCCAATGTTCTTTAACGTCATCCAAGAAAACTTTAAAAACAGTTCACGTCTTATAAGACAAGTATCGTTCTGCAACCTGATTCCTCTAGATCTCTCGATATTTTTTAATTTTTTTTAAAGCATGATTTTCTAACATACCAAATATTTCCGTTTAATATTCTTCAATATATCTTTAAAAAACACATATATAAAGTGAACGAAAGTTTTCGGGAGCTTTTGGCCTTATATGAATACTTTACTTTTTTCATCACTCCGTTTATATTGCTTATACCTTATCGATAAGTAACGACAGTCGACCCAGAAGTTAAGTAGTTTTGTTGCTAGTTGAGAGTAAGATGATAGTTTCCTAAATGAACAATGTATACTGAGTGAAAATAGACTGTGCATTTATAATTCTTTTTGATTTTCTTTATTTTCTTTGTATCTTAATTCGCTGATCATTTTTGAGAAACCCGTAGGTGTGCTTTGCTTACTCAGTATATTCTCAGTTAAAATGTGGTGAATGCATAACATTTGGATCCCGCAGTGGACTGATCATTAAGACACGGTTCCCAGCAGATCACCGAAGTCGAGCATCACTGGCTGCGGTCAGTATGCGGGTGGGTGACCACTTGGATCTGTCTGCGTAGGGACCGAGGGTGTGCGGTATTGGTCCTCGTTAAACTGTGTTACCGTAAAGTGCTCGACTTCGCGCGCAGGTCGTCGGGCTACCAAAGGGGGGGGCATCCCCTCTGCAGAGGATCAAAATTGTGATGGCATGTCTTCGGATCATCCTCAGGGATGTTTCCCAGACCGTCGCCAATAGCCCATTGTGCAGCTCTAGTGCGACGTAATTTTACAGCAACAACAACAGCATAACATTTGGTTATTATCAGGAATAATGTTGGCCACAAAAAATTTCTTTTTATAAGAGAAAATTCATGTGATATGAGAGAACAAACATTATGTGATGTGATAGCGCAAACAACAAGTGATGTAAAGGGAAAAAAAAAAACATGCGATGTGTAAGAACAAACCTCATGTAATGTGTAAGATCAAACCACGCGTGATTTGTAAGATCAAACCGCATATGATGTGTAGGAACAACACGTAATGTGTAAGAAAAGCCACATGTGATGTGTAATACTAAACCACGTGTGGTTTGTAATGTCAAACCACGTCTGATGTGTAGGAACAAACTCATGTTGCTGAAATAAACCCATATAATGAGTAAGAACAAATTCCATGTGATGTGTAAGAGCAACCCCATTTCATGAGTAAGAACACACACCACGTTACGTGTAATAACAAACTGCATGAGCTAAATTATATTTTGAAATGCCAATAAATATATTTTAACACAATGTATGACTCATAAAAAGAGAATGCTGAAACTCTATACTTAATTTTAGACTTGTCAGGTTATTTTTCATGTTGAGTTGTTAGTAATTATAAACTTTGGGAACATGAAATTTAATTACCTATTTAAAGAAATTACTATGTTTTTATACTTAAAAAATAAACAGCAATTTTATTTTGAACTTTTATTTTAAAACTCAACTAGTTATTAAATTTATAAGCTTGCGCTTATCATTTAAATATAACCTTTTACGTGTACTGTTGGCATGCAAAAATAAATACTTAACCTATAAAGTTTTATGAAGTTTTTTCTCATGAAAGTTCTAACAAAATTTTGATAAAAAAATATTTTCTTTAAGAAATATAGAATCTGCATAAAATACGATTCTTTCATATTTCATCTCTTCAATTGAATATTTTATGCTCGAAAGATATTTTAAATGATTTCTTTAGAATACTATATCAAAGAATTTTATTGAACTATCTGTATATATTCACTTTTGACAAATATTTAAGTATGGTTTTATAATATGAGCAGTTATTTCAGTACATAAAAAAACTGCTGCGTAATACATTGAAAGAAATTTTTCTTATTATATAATAGCTGAATAACTGTTCTTTGTACTGAGTGAATTTTTTTTTATTATATATTAGCGGAATAATAGTTTTTCATACGGGGTGAAAAAAAATTTATATTACAATATAATATAAACTTTTTTATATATTATATTAACTGAATAACTGTTCCTTGTACCGGGTGAAAAAAATTTTTCTTAGTATATATTAGTTAAATAACCGTTCTTCGGAAAGGGTGAAGAAATTCGAATCAATTAATCAATACTGAAAACTCTACAAAATCGTCCACAAAACATTTAGACAAGAACCGAAATAAATAATAAAGCTAAAATAATTCTAATGTCATTCATTTATTTATTATCATTAAATTGCTTTTCTGAGTTTCTTTATGTTATTATATTAAGCGAAACATCTATTTAATTAATCATTTTATCAAAATAAAGATTAACTGATATGACAGAAAGATTTTCAGTATCATCAACATGATGATGTTTCTAGAGGCAACTTATAATCATAAAAATTTATCACATTCAAGAATCGATTATAAAAATGTACAGTATTGGTGCAGCTGTAATTGTCACCAAATTAACTCATAAAATATTTTGTACCTATGTAAGAGTATATTTGGTGCCTATTAAACTACACCAATTAGGGCATATTACCAAAGTATTATTGAGCAAAAATTCGTACGGTGGCGTATGTAAATTTTCTCCATTAATTTTGCCTTTTAATTTTCAGCTTATTTATTTATTTCAATTCGAATCTTTTACTAGAATTATTTTTGTATCATTAGGGACAATAGTTTGCAATTTTCTCTTAAACGAATTAGTAATATTTCTTCCTTAATTTTACCTTTTATGACATAGTTTAGTATTTTACTTCAGTAATAATAAAAATGCATCATTATAGAATCAATAATAAAAATGCATCATTGACTTCAATGATAATATTGGCGTTTTTGTTTATCCTCAACTAATTATTAACATTTCTCCAATTTATCAAAATTAATTATCTCTGGCATTTTTAGTAATATTCGTGTTTTTTATGCTTATTCTAAGCGATTTAGTTCATTTTCTGCTTATATTTTAAATTTTAGTGAAAACTTATGCTTTTAAAAAGTTTAAAATCAACGGTAATTGAATTTAATAAAATAATAACTATTAAAAAAAATGAACACGTAGTTTTAAATTACCTTAGGATCAATAATTTGGTGATGTAACTTGCTATGCTACAACGATCACGTTGATCACTCAGAAACTTGGCATAACAAATACACTATTCTTAATTATAACAGAACGCTCAATAAACAACTTTTTTAATTAAATATATTAACTAGCAATCATTACTGTGTTATCTCTAAACTGAGCCGTCTATAGCTTATTTTCAAACCAGGATATTCGCTATATCAATGTGAAAATACCATCTTAATGTCTCTGAATTTAAAACATATTTTAAAAATCAAAAATAGTGCTTCATAATTTGTTTACAATTTTACTCATATAGATTTAGCTTACAGTACACTAAGAACACGGAATACCGACGCATAGATAAATACAGACAAAGATAGATACAAGCAAAGATCGATGCAAACACAGATAGGTACAAACAGACACTATTTCTTCATTTTATTGATTATTTGTTGCTCTTCTCAGTGACTTTACGTTATTAGATTAAGCAAGACACTATCTTCGTGTACTAATATCTTCGAGAGACCATAAAAAGTCTTTCATAAAATTGTACAGTATTTCAAACAGCTGTGATTGGCAATAAATTTAATCAAAAAATATTTTATACCTATATATGGATATATTTTGTACCTTTTAGAAACTGCACCATCATACCAGAAGTACCAATTACCAAAATTAAGCATCAATAAAAGTAAGGCGACTTTTCATGCTCTTTTAGGCGAATTAGTATAATTTCTTCTTTACTTTTTCTATTTAGTACATAGCTGTTTTTTTTCTCTTCAGCTTATAACTATTACCAGATTTAATTAACATTGACGTTAATAATAAAGTTGGCTTTTTATTATGTTTCTAATCAATGAATTAGTAACCATTCTCCCTTAATTTTGCTGTTCAGTTCAAAATCTTTTTTTTTTAAATTTTAATTACCGCTGATTTTAAATTTAGTTTTATAGTATCTCATTTTAAAGTGTAACTATAAACAAAATAAACACGTGGTTTCAGATAAACTTAATAATATTATTTTGGTCACTTAGTCCGTTAATGCTATCAAGATCATATTGATAATTCAAATAACCTGGTTTAACGAGTACAAAAAACTTAAGTAATACAGAACGCGCAGTAAACAAACTTTTTTGATTAGAGTTATAAGCTGGCAAATATCATTGATGTTATATTTAAAATATGTAATATAAACTGATTGGTTAATAGTTTACTTTAAAACAATGACTTCAGATTAGCCAATAGGAAAATTCCATTTCTTGAATATCTTATATATACAGAGATACAGAGAGAGAGAGAGAGAGAGATTAACGACACTCTAAAATATTAAGGTATTGATGTGCTCCATCAAATAAGTTGATTGTATAAGACGCGAGTGATTACGATAAAAAGTACCGGTAATCAGGGCGCTAATGTGTAGGTACT
The DNA here is from genome assembly GCF_043381705.1 of Parasteatoda tepidariorum. Lineage (NCBI taxonomy): Eukaryota > Metazoa > Arthropoda > Arachnida > Araneae > Theridiidae > Parasteatoda > Parasteatoda tepidariorum. Next base: position 37,886,825 of record NC_092205.1, read on the forward strand.
CTTTGACAGGAAAATTCTTTTTTAGCTCAAAGCTTAATTTTTTCAGAAATATTTACTGTAAAATCACGGAATCACTGTAATTACTACTAAAAAAATTACGGTATAAAATTTTACGGTGAAAATGGATTTTATGGTAAAAAGGATTTTGTTGTAAAATGGATTTTATGAATGTTGCATTCACAATATCAGTACTTTTACTGTAATATAACCTGGAATTTTTTACAGTGAACTATTTGCCGAAATTGGTTTGAATTCTATATGTTTTCAAAATGACGATGAATATTGAATTCCTTAAAATTCTTTTTTAATAATCCATTATTAGTAAAATTCCCTAATTCAAAATTCAGCATTGTAGTTGATCTATTGATCTAGATATTTGGAAAGATTTCTTAATTCTAAATAATATTATAAAAATAGTGATTAATGTTTCAAGCACCCGTTATTTACTATAAGTTTGCATTTAAAAAAATAGCTTATTTTATATTCTTTTTTTTTGTAAATATTTTCTGCCTATTTCTTTTTGCAATACGGTTTGTTCATAAATGTTTTCTTCATTCTCTTCTCCTACTGAAAATAGTGCTGTTGTATATTACTGAAATGATCACATCAGCTTTATGAGCCTGTTCGTTTGTGCTTATTACGTCATTTTTCAATTTGCTTCTCTATTCATTTTGAACGAAAACAACAACCTCATGTAACAAGTTGCACTCAGTATTTTTAATAAAACTCTTAAATAGACTAAATCATGTTGATACTATTATTTGCCATTTCCTCTTCAACCTCATCTTTCATTTCATTTCTTTCTGGATACGTTTCTTCTTCTTAAGTTTTATTCTTTAGCGTATTTATTATAAATAATTTATTTGTAATAGAATAGATGTTTTATGTAGTTAGCAATTATAACTGTCACTTAAATGTCAATTTGATTCAATAGATTCAAACAAAGAATTCATCAATTAAAAAGAAAACTCCATATATAAGTAACAAAACGAAAAGTAATTTGAACTACTAGTGGACTGCGCCCCCCGCTTGCTAACGTTCGCCAACCCCCGAGAATTGCTACGCAATCTTATATGGTTTGTTTCGCAAACTAAGCTCGCTTCGCTCGCTACTAACTTAGGTACATTGCAAATACACAAAATTCTAAGAATTCAAAACAATCATTCAAATCCATATAAAAAAATTTTTTTTTTAACAATTACATCTTTTTAGTAAATACTAAGTCATTAAAATAAATTTGAATTCAAATAAATGACATGTAATTCGTTAAACTTATTAGAAATGTGCTATAGTATACAGGTAATTCGCGATATAAATCAAAAATCGTCAAATAATTTCGTAATATATAAATTCGTGAAAAAAAGCGCTTTCGACAAAATACTAAAATAGAGATCTATCTATAAAGACTACTCACTTCTGCCTAGCTTAATAGTATGAGATTGCAGCAACTGATGCTCTCTGGTTACTTCAGTTTCCGTTTTTAAAAGCACACGTTAGAGAATTATATATATTAGATGTTGTTGAATTTCAGAATATGTTTAACAGAATATTAAGTGAGATTCTTATTAAAACGAGAGAAAAAATGAAACTGTTATTTTATTGCTGAAATATTTGAAGTAAAACAACTATAATTATGATAAAAAAAGGACATTTGAAATAAATAAGTAAAATCTTTATTTTATAGCAGAAAATATGGTAGTGGTTAAAAAAATTACTTAAGCAAATGAAATTCAAGACACAATACCTTTGCAATTGATTTAATAAATACCAGTTATTAATTACCCTGTAGCGTTAAATTCGTTAAGTGTTAAAATTAAAAAAAATTGAACCACAATGCCTACCATTTCTTTGGTGCTTTAGCAACAGTTTTAAAAACATTTAGTTTTAATGTTCTAATTTTAAAAATTTTGACAATAAAAAGTACCATGGCATCTTGAATTCAAAGGCAGAAATTAATTTCAAATGGAAATATTCTGTTAAAAAAATCATTCTAAAATCTGTAAAAAATCATACCATATAATTTTATAATAAAATTCTATCAGAAACAACCGTTTAATTTGGATCATACGCTATTAGAATTTACACAAAAAATACGGTAAAATAACTGGTTCCAGTCTGACCATCCAATTAACCGTAAAGTTTAGGGTTTATAAGCTTTTTACCTTTATGGTTTTTGTAACCATTTACAACTAGCATGGTTTGAAAACTGTAAAAGCGAAATTTTACTGGAAATTGGAGCTAGCATTTTAGTTAGATGATGGGCATTGGAGTTAGACTGTCGTTGCGTCGTGTTTGATCAAATAAAACGTGGCATGCTGTTTAATTAATTTATATGGCTGTTTCACCTTTCGTAAGAGATGAGAAATACTAGGGAATAAATGTGGTTTTTTTTGTGTTAAGCTGATTTATATTGCTGCCATCTATGCATGAGTGAGAGTATCGTAGTTCTGGTTCTCAGATTGGGGAGTGCAGGACACTTGAAACTCTTCATGTAGAGTTTCTAGTGTCCTTCATTGTAGCGAAGAATTGTGGTGTCAACGCTGTGATTTGATCCTCCGTTCTGTTGGTCAGGGGATTAACAGATTAGCCCTCTGGGCAATAACATGTAATCCGTAGGAAGTAACTAAATGATTTCATTATGTGAGACTAGTTGGTGCTATATAAGTCTGGTTGTTTCACCGTATTAGGTGCAAAAGTTAAGCAACCAGAGTACAATTAGTAAACGGTTTTTATCATAGTTAACAGTTTATATATGATTTTATTTATGGTTAAATGGCTGCTTTGTTTAATTATTGTAAAAGTAGCAACTAAATAAATTGTTATTTAACCATTTTTCCGAGAAATTTATACCAATATACTATGATTTCTTACAGTTCAAAATCAAATCTACAAAATCAAATCTAAAAAACAAAGATCAACAAGAAATAATACTGAAAAAGGACACTTATAAAAATTATTCTAAGTTCTAGCTTTAAGGCACTTATAGCGGTGCGTAAAAGGAAAAATCATTTCCAGAAGCCAGTATTAATTTAGCAATAAGCCAGTATTGACTCTTTGATTTTCACGTTTGGCAGTTCTGTATTTTGCGCATTATTGGTCATTCAGTAAAATGCTCCTCTGTTATTTAACTTTAAAATTGATTATTCTGCACATATCTGACATAAAATCACTACTGAATTCCCATTGCTTTTTAAATGGAAAATTTATTTCTAGATTATGGAGAAAAAGACAAATTTTAGTGTAAGAAATTCCGGTGGGTAAAACAATTTACAGTGGTCCTTCGGAATATGAGTCATTCTGTTTATATTTCTTTCTCCTCACAGCAAAGAAAAACTTCTGCTTGAAGAGGTGGAGGAAGTGCTTGGATATGAGTTAAAGCAAAACATATAGGATAGAAATCTGATAAAGAAGAGTATTGTTGATCATGATAGCGGGAAAGAAAGCAGAGAAACATAATACTTGTAATGAATTTGTTTAATCCTATAAGTTCCAAAATATAGCATTCAAGGTATAAAGATTAAGAACAGAAGTGCACAAATGATATACATTGCCCTTCAAAAGTTAAGATATAACATGTTTTATATGACTATGTGATAACGGATAATCATTGAAGAAGAGATATTTAATTGAAGTGTGCTTAAAACAGTTTAAACAGCATATTAACATGAATTTAAACACAATTGCCTTTGAGACCTGATAAAAATAGGTCTTAATACTGAATTTTACTCCTAACCGCAATCTGTACATGGTATTGACTTTTCAAGATTTGGGGGGGGGGATTAAATGCGAAAAGAAAACCAGCCATACAGTAACTTAAAATCGTAAACTTATCTACCACTGTGGCCCCAAATTTTTTCAATGCGTTTTGGTTCAGGGATTATTGTAGATCATCATATCGAAAAATCTTAGGCGTGTTTAAGTCTATAAGGTTGCACACTGTCGCCCATTGAAATAAAATCAGACCCAACTGAGCTAAAAAACTCTAATATAAACAATTTTCACATTTTAAAAACCATTTTCCTCATAGAACTGTAATGTAAAGTTTTCTCTAAAAGAACTTTTTATTTTGTTGTAAAATCATATTCTGATCGAATTTAATTAAATTTTTTTGTACTAAAATAAGACAGAACCATTTAGTGCATATTTCTTTCAATTTGGTTTTGTTTCTAATGTGTTCAATGTCTTAATAATATTTTGTTTTATAACCGTCATTGAACAGCAGACTAAATTTTGGATTTACGACTACTAATATTCAACTCTGTATCCTTATAATTTTGAACCGAATCTGGGAAACAAAGGAACTCCTGCTTTAAGTATTGGGAGAAATTTTCTTTCGTGGTGGACTTTATGATGAAACTAACCAACATTTGCTTTGGATGGATGGGAAAAATCACGAAAACCTCCCACGGTTAGCCCGACGGTAATGGGACGCTTGCCCGTGATCCTTCTACCACAGAGGATATTTTATGTCACTGCTGTGGTCGTTGCGAGCCGGGCGGGGAATTCGTATCGTCCGGTCTTCGCTGGGACTCAAACCCGGTTCACCTCATTGGAAGGCGAATGCTTTATCCCCTGAGCCTCCACGACTGTAGGTTTTAATATTAGACACGGAAAAAGTTTTGACAGTAGGCTTTTCCATTATTACGCAAAGAAGAGTAAATACTGATGTCCAATAATTAAGCAGATAGGAAAAAATGGATTCAAATAATTTTCATTCAGAGAAGCAGCAAAATTTCTCATCTCTGACCATTGATTTGTGTACAAGTTAATTGATTACAGGGAGGAAACATTCGTTTGGCGAAAATTAAGTGCACCAAAATCATTTCCTTCATTCTGTGATTACGCTTAACTATTAAATTTATTATTAAAGTTTACCAGCGATGAGTTTGGGGTCCTTTTTTGAGGTCTGATCTCGTAGATTCTGAATTTGCACCTACCTGAATCAGATAACAGTGAAAATATTTTGTTCTTATATCTGTCTTATCTGTGATAATAACTACCTGCGATAATAATATGCATCTCCAGAAACGTTTGTTCCTAGTGTGACGTAACTACCACTACGAATATTAAACATCAATTCACTGGTATATAATACATGCCAACTTGTTACAATCATGAGGTACCTTTTGATAGATGAAGGCTGGCATGGTCTATAAGTCCGCCCCACATTGGTGACCTCCGGACGTGATTTGAAAATGCAGTAACGCCCATTTCGCACAAAAACTTAACGGTAACGCCTACTTCGATGGATAGTCCATACCTGTCAACTCTTCCGGATTTTCCGGAAGATTTGATATTTAAAGTGGTAGTAATTATATACTATTTCTTCTTTTATAATCTTAATTTTTAAATGATATTGATCAATGACTAGGAGAAAAAATGGCGAGATCATAAAACTCCCACTCTTCCTATGTACACTAAAAAGAGAAGGAAACTATAAAGAAATCTATGGACTTTTCGACTTAGACAATCTACGAGTTAAAGTAGAAAATTATAAAAATAGATCAGGCGCGGTGGCACAATGCCATAGATGCCAGAATTTCTATCACTCTGCAACTGCATGCCACCTCCCCCCAAGGTGTGTAAAATGTGGAAAAGACCATCTCACTAGCGAATGTAGTAAAACTAAAGACGAACAAGCCACATGCTGCAACTGTGGAGAAAATCATCCAGCGAATTATAGAGGATGCTCCAAATTTCCGGCAGCTCCTAATAATAGAAAACAGCAAACCTAAAAGGCCAGACAAAATCTTTCAAAATAAATCATATGCAGAAGCTCTAAAAACAAATGAGACGGAAGAGCTAAGAAAAACAATAATGGAAGCTAGACAAATATTCAAAGATTTAGGCGGCTCAGTCGCTATAGTCCATGAAGCTAAACGTCTCCCAGCCCTAAATGAGGCAGTAGATACAATAAAAGAGGAACTTAAAAATAAACATCATGGATAGTAACTTTAACAGGAAAAAGCCATTACAGATAATGTTATGGAATGCTGCAAATATTAACACGAAATTTAGTGAATTCACGAACTTTTTATTTGACCATGATATTGACGTTGCACTGATTACTGAAACACATGCAAATGCTGGCAATAAACTGAATGTTGTTAATTACAACACATATAAGACGGATCGTATACAATTCAGAGGTGGCGGTACAGCGATCATAGCAAAGAAATCTTTAAATACTATTTTATACAGCACCACTACTGGCGATGGTTACGAAGAGACTTCTATTCTCCTATACTTGAATAACAAAGACTCTCTGAAAATTACTAGCATATATAATAGGCCAATGCACACTATCAACAAAGAATTACTAAGTGCTCTAATACCTGACAACATGAACTGTATCATAGGTGGAGATTTTAACTCAAAGAACACCATATGGGGCTCTAGAGTAGATAACCGCTTCGGGGTTAAACTCCATGAATTAGTCAAAGAGATGGACCTGACGGTCATAGCTCCAACTGACCCGACTTACTTCCCTGTAAATGGAACCCACCAACCGGACTTGCTGGATTTTTTCATAGTAAATAATAACATTAACTTTAGTTGCTACACGGTCACAGAACTATCTAGTGATCATGTCCCAGTAATCGCAGCCTTACAATAAAACTCATCTAATATTACCAAAAAGAAAAATATTGATTGGGACTTATTCCATAATATCATGGCTTTACAAGATGAATATCAACCACCAACCAATATCACTGATATTAATAATAATATCAACCGCCTCACTAATGACATACAAATGGCCCTAAAGGAATCCACCACTGAAATACCATCAAATGATAACTATCAAAAACTGCCTCATAACATTAAAGAGATTATTGCATACAAAAACCATGTTAGAAAACAATGGCAAAAGAATATAAACCCAGAGGACAAGTCTGAACTAAATAGACTAATAAAGAAAATCAAAATCAAATGCACTAAATTCAGAAATGAATGCTGGCAGGACAAAGTAACCAGTCTAAATATTGACGATAGGTCAATTTGGAGAATGACCAAAACACTTAAGACCACTAAAACACCAAACAAACCAATTCTCCACAATGGCAACAATGTATACAGCAACCAAGAAAAATTAAAAATCTTCGCTGATACTATTGAAAACCAGTTTACCTTAAATAATTATACCACAAATACCCAAAATGATATCAATATCAGCCTAGAAAATCAAGATTACTTCAACAATAACAGTAGCCTTGATATGCTTGACAAAGTTACCAAAGAGGAATTAACACAAAATATAAGGAAACTAAAAAATAGTAAAGCCCCAGGGGAAGATCATATTAACAACAAAATGATAAAACATTTACCTAATAACAAAATCAATGATATTATTAACATTTATAACTCCAGTCTTAAATACAACTATTTTCCAGATGCATGGAAAAACGGAGTGGTAGTACTCTTCCCTAAGCCAGGGAAAGATGCCAGAAATCCCGAAAATTTTAGGCCCATTAGCCTGCTCCCCACTCTGGGGAAAATCTTCGAAAGGATTATCTTAAATAGATTGGAACCATTCCTAACTTTTATACCCAAAGAGCAGTTTGGATTCCGCAAAAAACTCTCAACTGCAAAACAACTAGTCAGACTTGTAGATTTTATAAGTAGCGGATTCTATAAAAATGAGACTACAGCGCTACTCATGCTAGACGTGGCCAAAGCTTTTGACCGCGTCTGGCATGAGGCCTTAATCAACAAATTAATTAGGCAAAATCTTCCTTTTGACTTAATCAATATCTTGAAGTCGTACTTAACAAAGAGAACCTTTCAAATTAAATTAAATGGTGAGCTATCAGATAAAAGAATAATCAAAGCTGGCGTGCCGCAAGGCAGTATTTTAGGACCAGTTTTATACCTAATTTTCACCAGTGATTTCCCAGTGAACACCAATAATAACAACTACTTTATCGCATTTTATGCTGACGATACGGCCATCGCCATGAGCTCTATGAACCCGAATCAATCGATTGTTAATCTAAATAAATTAATGCCACCAATTGAAAACTGGTGTATAGAGAATAAAGTGGCCATAAACACTAGTAAATCTAACCTTATGGTCATAAGGAGGAAAAAGAGACATAAAAGTATAAATAGTAATGTAATGTTATTCAATAACGTAATACCAATCACAGACAAGGCCAATTACCTAGGCCTATGCATCAATAACAAGCTCACATGGAACCTCCATATTGATAAGACTGTTAACAAAGCCTATGCTGCCTATAGCTGTATAAGGCCTCTACTTAACTCAAAATCAGCCCTCCCACTAAATCTAAAGAGGTTATTATATTTACAATGTATTCGACCGATAATGACTTATGCCAGCCCAGCTTGGAGCTGCGCAAAACCTAACCAAATCTAAAAACTTGACATAGTACAAAATAAAATACTCCGTAGAATCACTGGTGCACCCTTCTACCTCCCAAATTCCGCCATCGGAAAAGACTTAAATATAGATAGTATCAGCGAATATCTAAATAAGCTAAATGCATCTTTCTATAGAAATGCAAGTAACACAGATCCCGCCGATTTTTATAAAATCCTAGACAAAAATCTTATCCCTGATATGAAAGGATACAACCCGATTACATCATTTTTTCTTTCGGACATGATCTTATCAAAATTCTATCACAAACAAGCACAGTAATTACACAGGACTACGGCAAACCCGGTGAAGGAGTAACTCTGAAAAGGGTCCGATCCGGGCAAGCCGTAGNAAGAAGAGATATTTAATTGAAGTGTGCTTAAAACAGTTTAAACAGCATATTAACATGAATTTAAACACAATTGCCTTTGAGACCTGATAAAAATAGGTCTTAATACTGAATTTTACTCCTAACCGCAATCTGTACATGGTATTGACTTTTCAAGATTTGGGGGGGGGGATTAAATGCGAAAAGAAAACCAGCCATACAGTAACTTAAAATCGTAAACTTATCTACCACTGTGGCCCCAAATTTTTCCAATGAGTTTTGGTTCAGGGATTATTGTAGATCATCATATCGAAAAATCTTAGGCGTTTTAAGTCTATAAGGTTGCACACTGTCGCCCATTGAAATGAAATCAGACCCAACTGAGCTCAAAAACTCTAATATAAACAATTTTCGCATTTTAAAAACCATTTCCTCATAGAACTGTAAAGTTTTCTCTAAAAGAACTTTTTATTTTGTTGCAAAATCATATTCTGATCGAATTTAAATCAAATTTTTGTACTAAAATAAGACAGAACCATTTAGGGCATATTTCTTTCAATTTGGTTTTGTTTCTAATGTGTTCAATGCTTTAATAATATTTTGTTTTATAACCGTCGTTGAACAGCAGACTCAATTTTGCCTTTACGACAACTAATGTTCAACTCTGCATCCTTGTAGATTTGAACCGAATCTAGGAAACAAAGGAACTCCTGGTTTAAGTATTGAGAGAAATTTTCTTTCGTGGAGGACTTTAAGATGAAACTAACCAACATTTGCTTTGGATGGATGGGAAAATCACGAAAACCTCCTACATTTGCCCGACGGCAATGGGAAGCTTGCCCGTGATCCCTCTACCACTGAGGATATTTTCTGTCACTGCTGTGGTCGTTGCGAGCCGGGCGCAGAATTCGTATCGTCCGGTCATCGCTGGGACTCAAACCCGGTTCACCTCATTGGAAGGCGATTGCTTTATCCCCAGAGCCTCCACGACTGTAGGTTTTAATATTAGACAATATTAGACACAGAAAAAGTTTTGGTATGGTTGATAACTCCCCCCCCCACTAGTTTTGGACGGCGGCCACAAGGGCCAATTTTAACCTCGATTTTAAAATTTGAATCCCAAAATATAATTTTCAATTAGATTATTTGGAATAAACATGCGAAAATGGAATTTTAAAAATAGCCATTCTTTTTAGAAAAACTATTGACGGATCTGTTTAATTTTTAAGACACTTGAAAGATATCATCATTGAAGTATTATATCTTATAGCTCCCAATTAAAAAAAAAGTTTATTCCACGTACTTTAATAATTAATTATTTATTAATATCGGAATGTTTATGTAGCGAGAATTTTTTAGCGTAAAAATAGAAGATGAAATTAATAATTATAAAAAATACGTTCAACTGCATTCACGTTTACTATATTTCGAATGCGTGTTGCTGCTTTGTATTGACGCAACTAAGCAAAACAAGGATTATTGTCTTATAAATTGAATCTTAGATGAGATTTAGTAACGGGAAATGAAAAGAAAATATTGGAAAAATTATTTGTTTGCAATAAAATGGAAACTAGCACTGGATGGTTCTTTCCGTTGAACCTAAGCTTTAGAAAAAATTAGAAGAAAAAAATAAAAATAAACCAAATAACGTTATCAACGCACACTTTAATTACAGCGTCTTCTGAACTAGAAAATTGTATTTTCCCCTGAGGTTGACAGAGTAAAAAATCTCTGATGTCTTCTTCTCACGTATAAGCCTTGGCTCTTAGTCTATTTTTCGCCATGAGAATTAAGAAAAAAAAGGAGTTACAATCTGTTTTCCTTTATTTTAAAACGAGAAATCTATTGTAAACATTTTACATCTTTATTGCTACTTTTTTTTACATGAAAATGTTTAATTGTGCATAGTAAAATCCACTTTTTAACATTGAGATACTTGCTTTGTTATTTTTCCAAAAACATTCTTAAATGTAATCAAATTTACGCACATAGCCCAAAATAGCACAGATTTTCACAGTGACGTGATATTAAATTTAAAAATCGCAGTCGCATTCCCAAGTGTTACCAATAAATTTTTTCAAAAAGATCATGATGTGACCTTGATGTTACTTTATCTTGTGATATAAAGCTAAAACACTGAAGTCTCACTGACTGTTTATGGTGACTTTTGTCAGTCGCTATATATAACTGGGACAAAACTCATTAAGAAACTTTGTTGACACATAGTTGCAATTTTGATACCTTGAAAGTCTTATCGAAACCATATCACGACTTATCTCACTAAACTTAGACCAGTCACTTGAATGTCTTGTAAGCCGTTTCGCGCTACTAATTTTTTAAAATTAAATATGGAAATACAATATAGTCACGAATGGTTGGAATAACTCCATTCTGGTGTGATGTTTTTAAATTGTTCTAAAGCTTCTTAATACAATTTTAATTCACGCAGCAATGCATGTGATATCAACACATGTGTCATGATCACATATCAATGCATATAAGCAAATGATATGTGATCAAAATGAGGTTATGTTTTGTACAAAAAATGACCTCATAAATAAGCCAAAATCTCAACCTCAATTACACCTCACAAAATCAACCTCATAAACTCAGAAATAATTTGAGTTTAGATCGGATGAATTTATTCACACCTCAAGTATAAGTATTTGCATGAAGTGTAGAAAAAAATAATCCGTAGGGGAGAGTCGGGTTGTCCCGCCCACTAATGGAGTATTGCTTATATTTCTGTATAATATTGAGTAATAATCAATATTTTTGTATGTTTCTATTTTTTCATCATCTAATTAAATAATGCAAAAGGAATAAACCAAAAAAGAGAATAGTTTAACTTAAAAAAATAGAAATTTAAAAAAACATGTTTTTCAGCTCTGTTCAAAATGTGTCGGGTAGACCCGCCCAGTTACAAAAATTATGTTTTTTGACTGTTTTTTCAGGTGTAAATGAAAATGACCAATGTATTGACAATAGATAAACCTCATTTATCATTTTTATCACAAAATTATTTTATTTATTACATATTTATATACTTTTAGTGAATTCTATCATTTAATAACAATCATTTAATAACAACAATATTTGTTGTTAAAAATGCATATAACATTCAAATTTGAAGCAATAAAATAATAATCTTTGCAACCGTACATTTATCGACGAAATAAAATTGGGCGGTGATACCCGACATTCATGTGAGCGGGGCTACCCGAAATCCAATTTTTTTGTAAATTTGTAATTACTCGAACAATTTTTTACATACAAACTTCTTTCTTTGTGCAAATTAAACTTAAGACTACATACTTTAATGCTGTATATATAGAAAAAAATAATTTTTTAGTATTAAAATGAAGCTTAATCGAAACATTCAACCAATTTTTCTTAATTTCATGACTACTGTATTCGACATATTTTCAAAACTATTGTTTACCTTGTTAACAACTGCATAAATACTTGAAACTTTGAAAATAATCTTTTTTTTAATATAACAATTAATGTCCGATGGCCCATTGACTTGAAAAAATATTCTATACATATGAAATTGACAGTGGGCGGAGGTACCCGCTGGGTGGGGCTACCCGACTCTCCCTACGTCTAAAAAACAACCTTCCAAAGCTGGTTGCTCTAAAGTGGATTTTCTAAACTTAAAACAACCTTAAGTTTGAGAAATAAAACTTCATACACCTTGATTATACTTTTAAGGTTGTTTTGGAAATAAACTTTGAATTTACCTCAAAGCAACGTTGTCACCTAAAAAAAAACTCAAACATTTTTAAGGAGTTAGTTTCTGTGACTGTCATATTCTTGTTGCAATCTTGTAACGGTATTATTTGGGTCTGTTTTATTAAAATAGCTATATGTAGCTAAATTAAAAGTTAGATATATTTGGTTTACTTATTTTCAGGAATCGAAGTATAATCAAATTTATAGACATTAATATTGCTATTTTTAGCCATATAAATAACAATATGAAGCCACATTAAAGGCTAAATATATTTAATAAAATATGTTTGTTTTTAAGTTTAGCAATCATTTTAAAATTTTACGTTTAAGTATATGTTAATAAATTTCTTAACCTCAATGCATGAAAACATTTGCATTCTTTTTTTTTAAAATTTATATGATCAGCTTCAACCGACAATGCATAATAATATTGCATATTTGCACATTAACAATGAGCATTAATATTGTATATCTTAACATTATCTAACCCCTACCCAAGCCGCATTATTATAATCGTGCTAATACATGGCGTTATTTATCCATTAGGAATTTATCGTATTTCCTTATGGATCGATCAGCGGTCGAGTTCAATAAGTTTCATCAACCATAGAAAATGATACTTTTCTAATTTTATAATTTCATAATTACGGTTTAATAATATACTCTATGGGTTTTCGCAATTTCATGCAATTACATTCGAAAAATGATTCGGATTTATATGTTTCTGCTATACTGTGAAAAATTTCGGATTAAATTACAGTATAAAGTTCCAGCTTTGCGTGCCTAATCCGTAAAATCCATTTTCACAGTAAAATATTTACTGTGAATTTTACAGTGTTATTTATTTAATAAATGTATCATTTATTTTATGGTAATTATTACTGTAAAAATTACAGTAAATAAATTGTTTTGTTCCGAACATGTTTCGGTGAAAATAGATTTTACGGTAAAAACCTGCATCCTGACTGCTGGTACTATTTTCCATGATTTGATCAGGGAATTTTTACAGTGTTCAGTGTCTCAAACAATTTTTGCCACATTTTTCTTTATATTATCTATTTAATAAACAGATACATTAAATACATATGCATAACACAATATATATGCACAAAGAAAATAATTACAAGTGTGCGACAACAGAAGTTTTCTGTTACATGTAATAGTTCTTTAATTTTTATTTATTTTTAAATTATTTTAAAATATATTTAGTAAATATTTCAAGTTTTCCCCTTTAAAATAATCAATAATCTCTTAAATACAAATTAAAATATAGAATAGTTTTAATTGATTGTGTGTTAACTTGTTCACAAAAGTAAATAAAATCGAACGTCGAATCAAATGTTCTATGAGAAATAGCAGTCTCTCTATAATGCAGAATCAAAAATTTGTCCTTTCATCTAATTCCAAAAACGTTGGTTCCACAGAAATAAACTCTAACTTAAATCGTCTCGTCTATCATTATACTGTCATTGTCCGTACACTTAGATTTGTGGGATACTTTTCATATACTCAAAAACAATAAATTTTTCGATAAGCCGCTTTTCGTATTTTAAATGCAGGCACCACTTTTTTTTAAATATTACAGATATGATTCTGGTACAATATTAGCTTGTTTCCCCCCATTCTTCGATTTTTATTTCCGCATTAGAAGAAAATATTAAAATGCTCGACGTTTTTTTAGTTCCACGGAATTTTTGATTGACTGACTTAGCTTTTGTGTTTTACTTATTTCTCATCGCTCATTTGGAATGCTATTTTGTAGCTATCGATTTTATATTATGCAGTAACGATTATGCAGTGTATATTATTGAAACTTGTCTGCTGTTTTAACTGATTTAATATAATGTATTTGTAATATTTAACGATGTTTTTTTATACTTTTTAATAACTCTCATTTATCTTTTCTGTAATAAAATACTTATTTATTACTCAAATGATTCATCATGAATAAATCAAAGCATACCGGTGAAGAAGTTATAAAGTCATACTTTAACTGTGTCAAAACTATTTTCTTTAATGTGATAGTCAAAGAAGACGCTATTATCATTTCATTCAGCAATCAGTCTTATCCGCAAAATGAAATCTGAACCAAGGTTGCGCATGAATACTTTGGATTTTTTCTCTTTCTTTATTTCCTTAAAATCTACTATTTTTCCAGTTATTAAACAATTTATTAAACATTTTCTAACTGCACTACCCTACAATAATGGAACAGACACTTTAGTTTTTGAAATTTTTTAAATTTCTCAAGTCATTCTTAGAGGATTATTTTGTACCTTTAGAGGTAGTTAATTCAATCTACTTTTCATGCTTTATCAATAAAGTTTAAAGATTTCAGAGGTTCCATGTTCCGATAATAAATTAGGAAAGAAAACATGTATTTTGCTTTCCCTTTGTCAGAAAATCAAGCAATAAACTGATCACCTTGGCTGCAATTTGAAATAGCTGCATGAAATTTCATAAACCTACCTAGAATACTTATAGGGATATTTCATAAAAAAATTAAAAATTAAAAAAATATTTGTTTGTCTAACAATTTTTTCTTGCTATTACTTTAGAAATATTCTCTAAATTAAAGAAAATTTTTTCGAGCAATTAAATAATAATTACAAAATTTTTGTTTTAAAACGTAAATAAAATTGCTCAAAATATGAGTATTTAAAGTAGTTTTCTTATACTGCGCAAGCGTGAAAATTTAAAAGAAAAACTTTTTTTTAAATAATTTTGTAATCCAACGAATGAAAAAAGTCTAATTTGAATATCTTAAAAATGTAAAGACTTTGAAGCAATTTTCAAATTAGTACTTTTAAAGCTCAAAATGATTAAGATTTTTTCAGAAATTTCATTTTGCACAATTATATTTAATAAAAATGACACCGGTAATTGGGAGAATCATCCTTTCATAAAGGAATGCATTCTTTCGCCTGTTTACTTTCCTTTCTCCGTCACAGTTTTGTGTACGGACGATCATTGTAAGTTATTATTATTTGTTATTGAATTTTACATTTCGCTACAAAATGAAATTTTAGGGAAACCCCTTATCATTTTTAGCTATTTTGAAGGAAGAACGAAAAATACTTAGAAAATTGCTTAAATTTGTTTAAATTTTTAAGATATTCAAATCACACTTTATTCATTATAAAATTATGAATTTTTTTAAAAAAAAATCAGTCATGCGCAGCATAAAAGAGCTATTTTAAGTAGTCATATCTTGCACAGTTTTAAACGATTTTTTTTTTAAATTTTAAACAATATTTTTGAAATTTAACTTTAATTGCTTCAAAAATTTTTTAAAATTTTATTAAATGTTTTTAAGTTATAGCAAAAGAAAATTTAAGACAAAAAAAGAAATATATTTTTATATAAATGTTAATATTTCCACAAATGTTTACGTTAGGTTAGTAAAATTTTATGCAGTTATTGCAAGTTACAATCGAACTAATCGGTACAAGTTACTGATTGATTTTCTAGCTAAGGGTAGACAAAAATACTTGTTTTCCTTGCACAATAGTATTGAATGATTTTGGTTATTTTTTGATATCACTAAATTGCCTATCAAATCAATCCTCATACTAACTAGAACTAGAGTAGTAAAATAATAGTAATGAAATATTATTTGTTGTTCATCACTTTATTAAAAAATAAAGTATACACTTAAACGATTTGTTATTACAATTAAACTAATACAAATATATAAACAAATTAAGTAGGTTACTAAAACTTGCTTTAAATAAAATATCTCTATTGATTTCTATGAGTTTTATTACTTCTTTAAAACCACTACAGCTTTAAATATTTGATTAGTTATATGAATTTTAATTTTAATTTTAATTTTTATAAATGCCTTTACTTTTTATATTTTTATGTTAAAAAATTCTGAGCTAAGCAAAAACTCAACGAATTTTTGGAACTATATTTAATAAATAAATAGTGAAGGAATATATAGTATTTTCTCTTAGTCAATTTATTAAGAGCAAAAATAAGTAATTAAGCAGTTTGTTAATTCTATGGAAAAAAGAAAAACATTTAAGCAAACTAATTAACTTACAAACTTAAAACAGCTGTAAATAAAATATCTCTTTGAATTACTATGTGTCCTATTAATTTTTTTAAAAACTTTACAGCTTTCATTTAACTTGCCGTAAGATCTTTTATTTTAATTTTAGAAGCTTAATTTCCCTTTATATTTTTAAGCTAAATTAATTTTGTGATAAACAGAAACTCAAGAACTTTTTTTTTACTCTTCGATTATTTTTTTAGATCTCAACTGGAGTGTTTCTATGTGTAAATGTTAGGCAAAAAAATCTAACGTATTTTTTACTTCTTCACGCGAAAACACAGAAAAGCCAATTTTTCTAAATAAACCTTTACGATCATTTATTATGAGGAGCAGGTGCACGAATGCAAGTTACAGTTGAAAATAGATTTAATAGGTATAAAAATTTAAAAGAATTCTTCTAAAATCATTAATCTAGTGAAATCTCTGAAATACAGTGAAATTTCTTGAAAAAGATAATATTTATTTTCGTTACTTAAATTGTAGTGGAGCAAAACAAGTTTAAAAATGTTAAAATAAGTTTTGATGCATATTCTATGGAAATAAGAAAAACATAACTCTTTGTTTCTATCTTTCTATCTTTCTGTGTTTCTTTGTTTCTATCTTTCTTTCTTTCCTTTTTTTTGTTGTGTTTATCAAAAATAAAATTTTTTTTAAAATAAAGAAGTATTTTAAATACATAATTAATTGTTACATAATGAAATTGATTACATAAGAGGTTGAAAAAAATCCTGTCACCAAAAGATATGACCTGTATACTGGATTCAAAAATTTATTTTGGGAATCATATTTGGATATGAAAACTCTCTAATAAAAATAGTTTACTTTAATATTATTACTGGTTTACAAGTTGGATCAACCTCTCATTCACTGACGCTATCCTACATTCGAAAGATTGATATACTATCTTGTATTTTTTGATTTGAAAATCATGCTCGTAATTAAGTTAGGCCAATTTGAAATACGTTTTCGAGTAAACCGATTTGATATACATTCTAGCATAAAATCTAAAGAATTAAAATCAATCAGTAAGTACGGAAGTTTTTAGTTAATATTAAAGTATCGAAATATTAACATTTAAATTTTAAAAAAAAACTGCTTGCAATTGAAAAATTGGACTAAAAAATTATGCTTTTGGAAAAAACAACATGTATGACGCATTCATTTACTTAAACACGTATGGTGTATATATCTATATCTATATCAATATAGATATATATATACACACACACCGAAGAGCCATTGCATTACGACCACCCTGCTAATGACATGTAGGACCACCTTCAGCCCTCAAAACTGCTTGCACCCGCCAAGGTGCTAGCAGTTTTGATTCCAAATGGTGCTGATAGGTTGTCTGAGGTATTTGGTACCAAGCGCTCACCAACTGGTCCTGCAATTCCCTCACATTGCGAGGGGGTAGCGTGGCAGCACGAATTTGGTTTTCCAAGTAGGACCACAAATGCTCTTTTGGATTAAGGTCGGGTGAATTTGGGGGCTAAGACATGACTTGAAAGTCACTGGAATGTTCCTCGAAACAATCCATGATGATTCGACCCTTATGACATGGTGCATTATCCTGTTGGTAAACACCATCCCCCTGGGAGGGGAAACTAGGAATNTGAGAAAGTATTTCGTTTAGAATAATTAATTAGGATGAAGTTTTATAGCAAAGAAACTAACATAAAAAGATTAATTGAAGCTTTTTATGTTACATATATATATATATATATATATATTGTACTATTTACTGTTTACCTGTACAGGTTTCTTTCCCAACATCCAGAAATCATATACTCGGAATTCCGGAGTATCGTCTATTTAGTGCATCTTCTGTAAAATCCGTTTTGTCATAAAAACATTTTTACCGCCTATTATTATAAAAACACTTTTAGCACCTATACCGTAAATTTTACTGCAATATTGATTGAATTAAAGTGATTAAGTGATTTTACGGTAATTATTATTGTATAAAATTAAGGAATATCAGACATGAAAATGAATTTCACGATGAGCAGTACCGGTACCATGAGTGCCGGTATATTTTACCGTAATTTTACAATGTTCGTAAAATTTCGCGATTAACTGCAGCTATAATTTTTCAAGGATTATTATGAAACTCTCTGGAGGTTTTGCTTAGAATGGTAACCACAATTATATATACACACTTTTGGTTAGAAACACTCAGGACATAAAAAATTGATAAATTGCCAGCCTTTTTAATAATTTCATCCGGATTAAGAGTTGCAAAGAAAGCATTAATATTACATAATTTGTATTATTAAAATGTGTCAAGGTATTATTTCATGCGCGTTGTTTTTTTTCCAGTTGCATTTTACTTATATAACGTAAGGATAATAAAAAAAATACATCATCAAACTGTTTCTTAGGTAGATCACTTCACAATAAAGTAATAAAAAATTGTGAGTTGTATATTAACCCTTGGTCTAAACTTCATTGTAAGCTGCTAGGTTCATTCAATTTTATGCGCCTGTTCTTGCATCTTTGACTTTGTATACTCGTTAATATCTGCCTAAACTACCTTAATTTTCTTATGATTATTACGTTTTCTCATGAAAACTGCATTAAATTGCTTAAGAATAGGGTCTGAAGAAGCTGTTTTTACAGAAATTTATTGATTTGGAAACAAAATCAATAAGCCCACCGAATTGGGAGCCAATTCATTCAATGACGATAAAACGACTATTGAGCCCTTTGAATGCAATATTCTGCAATAACTATTAAAAACATAAAATTTAAATAATTTAGAAAAACAAATAAATAATTTTAAAGGGCACCAGCGTAATACTGTAATGCCCCTCATGGCGTACGGCAATTTTTCCGACAATGGGTTGCTTTACAATTTTCAGTTCTTATGATGAGTCCTACCTTCCTTACTAGTTTGTATCAGCTGATACTGAATCACGAAGTAGTTTTGTTTTGAATCTTGCATGACAGAGGACTTATATGACTGAAATACTTCAAATGATTATCTGCGTTAGCAACTGTTATATTATTACTATTAAGCAACTTATATTATTACTATTAAGCAACTTATAATTTAATTGCTAAATATTTTGCCTAAAATTGATTCCTTGAATTATAATATCGATCGAATTTTCTGCAATGTTTGAAAAGATGCTAAAGAAAACCTTGTATTTTAATGTTATTATGGGTTTACGCTCAGTAAAATTTTTAACAGTATAGGTGCAGAAAGTTTTTTCTAAGTAATTATTAAGTTTGTAAGTAATACAATTTTTTGCAAGTAATAATAATTTTTGTGAGTAATAATAAGTTTTGTAATAATTTATGTTAGCGAAATTGTTTTGATATTTCCGAGAATAAACTTTGACACAGAAATTAATAACTCATTCTTAAAAAGGAGTTTACATAACACAAACATAACAAATTATAATAATTAAACAATTGACATTAAATTTAATTTAAGAACTAAATAACTAATTCCAATTCACTGAAAATATTTGAATTTAATACACTCTCAGAAATAAAACTCTCAATTTTAATGATTCGGCAATCCTTGAGCAGTATTTAATTAATTTTGAGAATTATTTTGTCACAATATCAGGTGATTTGGGACGAAACGCGAACTCTTAAATGTATGACGAAAGTGTTTTCTCAATACGAAACCTCTTTGTAGTGCATTGTGAGAGATTGTTAACTGGAACGTCAAAAGTAGAATAAAGACTAGACAATCGAAAATGAACAGGCAAATTAGGCTGACCAGTTGAATGGTGGGCAAAAAGTTCATCTTGTACCAAGAAGATCTGGAGTTCGAATTCCTCTTCGGGCATGGGTGTAATTTATCTATTTGTTCTTGTTGTTCCGTGCCGTATATATGGTGCTTAGGTTAAACTAATTATAAAAAACGGTAGATACAGTAGGCACTACGTTCTTTGTTTTTGAAAAAAAGTAGAATGACGCAATATTTTTTCAATTTTGACGAAGTTCATTTCCTCGAAGAAGTGAAAATAGTTATTTTGTCACCTTGACGAAATTATTGCTTGGAGCATTGACCAGGTAATAATTTCGTCAAAAGCAGAGAAAGTTTTGTGATAATCTAGTTTCCATTTTTTACAGTGTACTAATAGGGATGTTATTTTTCTACAACTACCCTTTTTGTGACATAAAACTGAGTCAAATGCTCTAGATGTGAAAGAAATTGGCGTTAAAGGCTACGTAATACGAAGTTTATTAAAGTTAACTGAATAAATAAAAATAATGTTTGCGCGAAACAAAAGCAAAAAACTTTACTTTCTCTTAAAATTAATATCATTTCAGAGTTATCAAAATGAGTGGCAAACCTTTTAGGAAAGTCTGTCGCAAAATGTCACTGCTTTAATCCTCGGATGTCATACCGGAAGCTTCTAAGAGAAAACTTAAGTCGACTTTTGTTTGGCATTTTCCGTTCTAACAAATCGGGAATTAGGCTACTGACAGCGCCAAGTATTTTGCCAGAATGCCAAATTAGTTTTAGAAGCGAAAAGATCATGATTTGATTCCACATGATTTAATTTCGGTACTGTAAGAGGATTAGCTATATTTTTGCTACGTCTATTGTCGAATATGATATTTCAAATAATATTGTTGTAATAATAGATTAATTTAATGAATTGAAATTCAAAAATGTTTTGATATTTTTGCATAAAAAATAAAATTCGAGTAAGGCATGTTATCGAATATAACTAGAATATTATTTACATTTTATTTATTATTTATTAAGCTAAACTATTACTTTCTAAAAATGTTATGACAGCTTGATTAATGTTTTAAAATCTATAACTGTATTGTCGTGTGCTATTTTTCTAACAAAATCAAAACTGCAGCTAAGCACTTCATCAAAAAGTTAATGTTTTACTATGTATATTTTGAAACAGATATTGTAATTTCAATTCACTACGATTTACATTTTTAAGCTAATATATTATGTAAACAAATTAGTAATACATTTTACTACTATTCAATTACCAAACGAAAATCAATTTAAAAGAAGATAAAATTTGAAATTATTTTCGAACCAAACATATATGTTCGATGAATGAACGCAAACAAAATGTCTATATGGAGAAATTTTTCGTTTAAAATTAGCATTAATTGTAGCAACAAAAAAAAATAGAATCAATAACTGTACCATCTTCTAAAAAGAATTTTTACTATTATTGAAACAGCATAGTTGAATTTTTAAATTTAAAATAATTTCAAATGTAGAACTCATAAGAAATGACTATATTTTTTTAAAAATAATTATAATTTTTCTTTGCCGTTTTAATGTTTTGTGATTTATGTAAAAACCGTTAAAAAATCGGAAACTTACTTTAATGTAAAAGCACACATAGCGTAAGTGAATTATAATTTCAGCACGCATCTTTTAAATCATAATGAATATTTCAATGTAATTCAAAAAAGCTTCTTGAAAATTTGTTAACGTTATTATCCTTTAAAAGTGTTACTGCAGTTTAAGTATATGAATGTTGTAAGACAATATGGCGAACTTTTTCGGTAAAATGATGAACGTTAAAATAACTATTGAATTATATAGTTTTTTCCAGGATTATTAATAACTAATAACTTTAAATTCTTAATAAATAAAGGCCGGGATAGCCTGGTCAGTGGGGTGCCGGGCCCATGTCGAAGAGTTTGTGGGTTCGGTCCCCGCCGGTCGAAGACTCCCCGTGTAGTAAATGGTGAGTGATGCACGTTAAATCTGTCGAGTCTCAATGTCCTCCATGTTCCCATAACAAATCAATATCTCTGGGGGTACCGATCCAGGGGTTTCCTTGTCTTGGTTCAAAATTACAAGGCTACGGCGTTGAACATTAGTAGTCGTAAAACCAAAAATTGGGTCGACTGTTCAACGGCGGTCATAAAATAAAATTAAAAAAAATAAAATTCTTAATAACTTTAAATGTAATATATATATAAAAAATTTATATTGTTATTATTTTTTGCTAATTTAGCAAACTTCAAAAACTAAAAAAAAATGAATAAAAAATATAGAATTTTGGAATTAACTCCAACGTAAAAACAATGATATTGTTATAGTTGTACTCGGAGTAAAAGATCTGGTAAAATTACAATATAGTGTTTGGTATTGATATTTATGGTAGAAAATTATCAAAATTTTGGACGGAAATATACTGTATTAAAACATTCATTTGGTAATTTGTATTCTCATAAGGAAACTCTGGTTTTCAAAATTATAGCTTTTATTACCGCACATTGACAAAAAAATATATAAGTGAAAAGTAAATTTTATCCCAATAAAAGTTTTTTAAGCCATACTCTAAGGTATTATGATAAAATCAACAACTTTTATCACATTTACCAAATTTTATCACAGATTATTATAAAATAATATTTTTTTCCATAATTTCACCAAAATAATTACCAAAGCGGTAAGTTAAAATTAACCGAGTTTTTTTTTATCATATGGTGTTTCTGTAGTTTCAGAAACATGGTAAAATTAGCGTATTCTGGTAATCTTGACCATACTTTTCTTAAGTGCATGTTTGCATGCGTCTGCATTCATATAATAGTTTTTTGATATAATTTTTGAATGCCTCATAAAGAGATTTTAACACTTTTAGCTTTTAATCGCGACAGTATCATCGTTTTAAATATATAATTTCATTAAATATGATATTAGAAATGTAACGTTAAAATAAATACAACGTTTGCTGACTAACATTCTCATTTTTTTTCTTAGATAAACAGTGAAAAAATTGTTAGAAGGATTTTAGTCACGTGACAGTTTTCTCAGTTTAATAACCATCAAGCTTTGCTTTTTAGTTCAATTCACAAAGAAACTTACGCTAGTTAAAGGAAATAAAATGTTCTAAAAGGAGGGGAAAAAACCCTTTTTTTGTGATTGCGTTTCTAAAAGATTTCGTCACACCTTATCGCTCAGTTTGAAATGCTCAGTTAACGTAAAGAAAAGAAGAAAGATCTTTAAGAATACTTCTTTTCTTACTCCAAACAGGCGAATTTCAGATCTTGAAGAAAAAAACTTTATAACAGTAGAAAAAACTTAAGGTCGCATTTAGACAATGCGGAGCTCTA
This sequence comes from Parasteatoda tepidariorum, assembly GCF_043381705.1. Lineage (NCBI taxonomy): Eukaryota > Metazoa > Arthropoda > Arachnida > Araneae > Theridiidae > Parasteatoda > Parasteatoda tepidariorum. The sequence continues at coordinate 37,910,402 of NC_092205.1, forward strand.
AAAGTAAGAGATAGATATCAACATCAGATGCGAAGTGACAGTCTATAAATATCGTTGCTGCAAGTTGTAATGAAGATTCTGTTAAAAAATATCACTTTAAAAATTTTGTGAGATGTTGTGCTTTACAACTAGGGAGATAATAATAAAAAGTTAAATGTTTTCACTAAAAACAGCAGTGCTCTAAAAATGACATTAAAAGAAACATGAAAACAAATATAGCAAGCAACTTAAGAGTGAAAATTCTTTTCGAAAAAAGTTTTTATATTTAACTTGTTTTTGTAATTTCAGTTTTTTTTCTCATTTTTATTTCAGTATATGAAAAGAAATTTTTCTTCTGCAAGATCATTTAAATTTAATGATATTTGCAGAGCTCTTTTTTTATTTGCTAAGGAATTGAAATTTTGTAAGTCAGTTTTTCTTATATTTTAAAACAGAAAGTTTTTGAAGAAATTCAAATAATACTGAAAGTAATATTAACATATTACTTTAAGCGTAACGAATCGTGTTATCTGATCCCTATTTTTTTAGGTTTCAGATTCCACTTCTACTTTTAAAATTTCATACAAAATCTAAATTAATTTATTTGTCATGTTTTGTCAATTTTTAAATAAGGAACTCTTTCACATTAAATATCTTACTTGGCCTTTTTTAAGAGGAAACTTGAATGAAAAATATAAATGTAATACATTTGAACCTTAAAATTATTAAACCATGAAATTGGTAATGTGTAATTATTGTTTTAATTTACAACCTATTTAGTTTTGGATTTTAAATCGCATCGAATCAGAAGTTTTTTCAATTTCGCCGCAAACTTATATTCAAAGTCAAACCATAATGTCATGAAGATTATTTCTTTTTGAATTTGATTACAAATGACTTTGACACTTTATTAGGGATTCTGCAAATTCCCACCATGTTGTGGTTGAAGATACCATTTTTATCATGGCTGAACAAATTTTTAGTTGAGTATCTGTTTAAAAGTAATTTTAAAAAAAGAATATATTGAACTGTTTCAAATTTATGCTTTAAATCTTCTTACTACTATAACTCAAAAAAAATTTATATTTTGCCAAAATACTTAAACGCAATAAGAAAACTAATAGTTTAAAAAAGCATGCAAAAAACGTATTTAAACTCAAAATAATTTAATTTACTTTCTTCCAATATCGTAATCTGTTTTTAATCTTATAACACCAGTTGTGGATGTTCCCACAGAAACACCCACAATAGTTGTGGGTGTTCCTCGATTTATTTTGAAATATTTATTCCATATAAAGTTATAGACGTATTGTAAGCGACAATTTCATAATAATTAAAAATCATTTAACCGAATGCATGTTTGCCATGACTTCTGAATAATTATCTATGCATATCAACATAAATTTTAAAATATGAAATATTTATTTTAACATTAAAAAAATAAAATATGACTTTCTGCAATAATGCTCATCATCATGATAAAAATCCATCGAAATAAGCATATGCGCTAAACCTATTACAATTTTTTATTCGATCATTTTGAAAAACATTGCAGCATGGTTGCAAAACGAAAATGATATATGAAATATGATTTGCATTTTTCAACCAAAAGCAATTCTCTCGGCTATCAAAAGCGAATGCATATTTTATCCTGAAATCGAGACTACTTTTCATTTAGGAAATGCGTTAGAAACGTATAAAACATAACTACAGACTTCAAAATTTAGCTAATTTTTCTTTTTTGTTTGAGTTTACCTTCCGATGATAAAACTAAAAAAGGATCATAAATAAGAGGCCATACTCTCCAAAATGACATTATATTAGATTAGCTTAATTTTAAAACTATGAGATTTATGGTGCATTTTATTCTAGACAGTATTTCAGAGATTTTATGCATTAAAGGGATCTTGCAAAATTTACTATTTAGAATATTTAATATTTGTTACCCTTCATCTATCATGCATTTAATTGTATTCGAAATATTTTACACTGGATAGAAAGAATCGATATTCTAATTTATAACATCAAAAAAACTTTTCCTTTTAATAATGAATGAAAATTTGATTTAGTAAAGTCAAAATATTTTTTCCATTAGAGTCTTCGAATAGTTTAAATAAAAAATGGTTTGGGAATTTAAGTTTCACATTAGTCTCCGAACAATTATAACTTAAATCTGAAAACAACATATCATAAAAAATCTTTATGGTTCAACAAATGGATGGCAAATTTTAACTACTTATTCATAAAAAAATATTTTATAACAATATTCATTTCATTTAATCATTTATTATTAACATAGAAAATTCGATATGTAATTTATTAAGAAAAAAAAATGTTATTCTTGAAAAGATTACATTTAAATGTAATCTTTCAAAAATAAACTACTCACTTAAACTACTCACTTCCAAATTAAATAGCTTATTTTGCTTTGAGTTTACTGTTCGATAATAAAACTATTAAAAACTATATGGAAAATGTATGTGTAAAAAAGGGTACAATATATATATATATATANTTGTGTGTAGGTTCCACTGCATGTAACAAATTCAATACATATTACAAAAATCAGGAAAATATATATATATATATATATATATATATAATGACTCTTCTAAATATAAAAATTTCGTAAGTCTTTCAAGATCATTTCTAAGAATTGAACTTTTATTATTATCAAATATTCAGTCATTTTTTGTGACTGGAGATTTATAAATAAAAACGCTGTTAAAAAGCAAAGAAAATTAATGTTTAATATTTGTTATCCTCCATTTTAAGGGCATTTAATTGCGTGTAAAATATTTTAAGCAGAGTTGATAAAATCGAGACTTTTCTCTGTGAAATCAAACGTGTATTAATTATGAAAAGTGGTAACTCCTTCGAAGTTAGAGAATTGATAGTTTTTTCACGTCTTAAGAATTGGTTTAGGAATGTATATAAATTATTTATTCTGAACAGTCTGAAGCGAAATTTTTATGATATAATATGATACTCACATCATCACATATCAAAAAATAAATTGAGGATATTAACTCCTTACAAAAAAAAAATTATATGGATTTTATTTAGATATTTCACATAAAAATAGTAAATTTATAAAAGTCTATAATGAAAAGCAAAAAGTTCGCAACAAGAATGTTTTTTTTTTGTTAAATATCAAAACGTATTTATACATAATATATAACTGAAATAAATAATTTATTTTTGAAAAAAAGTTTAAACTTAAAATAATATAACGTGACGAAGTATTTACTTGAAAAAAGAATTATACGCAAAATAGTGCTGGAAGTAAATTCCAATATATCGTAAAATATTGATTAAAACGTTGCTTTAATGATACTTAATGAGATATTCTCGCAATATATCTCTTATAACATGTTTTATACTAAATATCGAATAGATCCTAATTAACAATGTTATTATTAAATATCCAATATAATAAAATAGCAGATTCCTATAATTGATGGCATTTATCAAATTTATGAATATCATTTGCCGTGATGGCTCAGGGGATACAGTGCAAAGCTCTCAATAAAGTGACCCTGTATCGAATTTCAGCTGTGGCTAGTTGATATGAATTCTATTAATAGAATGTACTGATGGCAGTGCGAATGTGAAATATCCTCACTATTCGACGGATCATGAGTTAGACTTCTGACTATCCGTGGGAATTTTTCTAAGTTTCCGTCTTCAAATAACGCAAATGTCGGTAAGTTCCATAAAAAATTCTCATCGAAGGTTACTTTGCTAAAAATGCTTGATCCAGGAGTTCAACTTTTTTCTGAGTTGGGTTCAAAATTACAGGGCTGCGAAGAGGAACATTGTAAGTCACAAATCCAGAATTGAGTCGACTTTCAAAAGCCGGTTACGAAATAAAAAAAGTCGATAAATATCGCAAGTTGATAAATACATTATTCGATTCAATATTATCGATAAATATAAATAACAAATATTATAATACCAATGATGCAATGAAATGACATAATCGTAAGTGCTAATAAAAACAAAAACAATGAATGAGGCAAATTTAATGAAGCGTGGTATCTCTTTGAAAATCAATTTATAACAATGTATCGCGATATTAAGTAAAGAAAAAAAAACAGATATCCCCTAGCGTTGGTGGTAAATATATTTTTTACTTGGTTACATCTTATCATTTCCCCACCTTTATTTTTTTCTAAAATTTGTTCCTATAAACATAAATGATTATTCGCAATAGATCTAAATAAAATTATAAAAAAAGAATTTAGATTCTTAAAATCAGAATACGTAATATCCCGAACATCGCGTTTTGCAATAATCATCAAATTTACCATGATTATTAATAATGGTATTATTGGTTTTATAATCGGAATTGATAAGTATTCTTCATAACATTATCGCAGATTTTATCAGTGATGATACTTATCTAATTCATGAATATCATAATAATTACCGATTATGATAAATCTTAAAATACATAAATTGATGTCATAATTTTTGAAATCAATATTATCACGTCTATTATCGAGAGTAATAAATTGCGAATATTGTAATACAGCGGATGTAATAGATTTATATTATTGTAAGTATTAATAAATTTTACCTTGATAACAAAAACAGTGATTAACACAAACTGAGTCTATGTCACGGAACAAATTTCTGACAATGTATCACGATAGATAAATACCACCCGATTCACGATAGAAAAATACAAATATCACCCAGTGTTAGTACACTGTAAAATATTCCTGATTAAATATCGGTACAAAGTACCGGCACACTCATCCATAAAATTCATTTTTACTGTAAAATAGTGTACCTTAATTTTTGCAGTAATATTTGTTAAATTAGAGTTATTCAGTGAATAATTGTAACTATTACTGTAAAAAAATTACAGTGTCTCAGATTTTTTGTTCCTTAATATGCACCGATAAAAATGGGTTTCATGGTAAGAAGTAGCGGTGCCCTGAGTGCTGGCAAGTTTTTACAGTAATTTGATCTGAAATTGTTTACAGTGTGCTAAATATAATTTTATTTGGTTATATCTTAACATTTAATGTGTTTTTAGTTTTAAAAAAAATTTCTGTTAAAAAAATGATATTTTGCAATGGGTCAAAATAAAATAATAGCGCATGCTGTTACAAAACAATATTTTATTAAAAAGTAAAACAGTTTTTTTATAAAGAGTTATTAATTATTCTGCAACCAAGCTGATTTTGTTCTCAAGAAATATTTTCTGCTTTAATTTTTTCTCATGTTTTCCCAGAAAATCTAATAAAATGTGTCTTGTCTTCTATAAATAAAGAATAAGAAACCAGGGAAAGACAAGAAAAATAGCATTGATTGAGAGTACAGTGATCTTAAATTGTCTTTAAGAGTGACACTAAGTCCTACTTTTTTCTTTCCGCTCCTTGCAGGTTTCCTTCCTGCTTTAGATGAATCTTCTCGAGGCAATTACGGTATCATGGATCAGGTGGCTGCAATGCACTGGGTTCAGGAAAACATTCCGGAATTCGGCGGTGATCCCAAAAACGTTACGGTCTTTGGTCATGGCCATGGTGCTGCCTTTGTTAACCTATTGATGTTGTCTCCTTTGGCTAGAGGTAGAATATCTTGTTATTATAGTTTCATGTATAATTAAACATTTCCAACATCTTCTTTAGTGATATAATATTGATGCTCCAGAAAGTTTTCAAAATAAAAATACCTAAATCAATAGTATATAAAAATATTTTAATAATAAAATACTTACTTTCATATTATATACTCTACATATATTTCATTGCAGGTAATTTATGCAATTTGTAATTTGTGTCGTAGGTTATTGTAATTATGATTTATTTCAACTTTATTCTTTCTTCAAGTAGTATTTCGCTCAATGCTATACTTTTATTAAATTTTTATGTTTTATGTTACCATTTCATATTATTTCATTTAAATTAAAAAAAACTGTTTTCATAAACTCTTCTTTTTCCATATATATACCAAGCAATATTCAATTGAATTTAATTTTTAATAATATATTTCCTACCTTAGTTTTCATTTATTGATTGGGTGCTTCCTTAGATTTTTGAGTAAAATATTTAGTGAATTTTGATTCATAATATTTTTTTTCAATCCCTATGCTAATTTTTGAACGAAATACATTTTAAATGATATTTATTAAAACGCACTTTTTATTGTAAAATAGTAACATCATAAATAACGTTACAAAAATATGCATGATTGAATCTAATGTTCTAATTTTATCTTAACATAAAACTATATTCACTTGTTTTTGACCATTAAATTTATTTCTCTTATCAATGTGTTTTCGTTCTATTGCAATGTATTTCATTTAAAATTGCATACATTTAGAGTGATGTGCATCAATGTGCCAGATTCATCACACAGACCTTATTTAGATTTTAAAAGTTTATTCAAGAATGTAAACGTGGTATTGATATATTGTGCATTAAAATAGGTTCGGTTAATCACAACACAAATATAAAGACTATCTTTTACGATACAAACTGGCTCAATAGCTGAAAGGATTCATGAACAGTGATTTTGATTCAAAAAATTAAAGGCATTTAAGCAGTGAAAATAATTAATGGACTTGTAATGAATGCAGTGAGGAATATAGTGATATCACATTTGTTTAATAATATTTATAAAGTTATGCTGTTCTATTATAGTTCTGCCTGTGTATTGCTTTGAAATATGTACTTTCTTTCTACCAAAAGGCGTTATTCAAAATAATATTGTACCAATGTGTACCTATGTGACTTGTACTTATTTTAAAAATCATTTCTGGCAGAAACAATCAAACAATCAACAATTTTAATTTTAATTATTTTAAAAAATCATTACAAAAAATACTAAAATTTGCTACTAAAATGTGCCTAATCAGTAATTTCTCTCAATTACTTTTATAGTGCATTTGACTCACATTGTCAAACTCAAATTTTAAACTTTATTTGAAATATAACTTTTAAAAAGGTCCTATTGATTTGTTTTCAGATCACACAATACTTTATTCAACAGAGTTAAGTTTTTACAGAGACGTGTAAAAGTTTTCAGATACTTTATATTATTATTCTGAATTGATTGCAATAAAATAATGAAAAGATGATTATTACTTTTTAAGAAAACTTTTTTTCAATACAGAAGTTAGTTATATGCATTGTTTAAAAGATTTATGTGTTTATATACTTCATAAAGTGATCTTGGAATATCTTTGACCTATACAGTTTCTTATAATTGTTTTATTCTTTTAAAGAATAAAACAGTTATAAGAAACTGTATAGGTCAAAGATATTCCAAGATCACTTTATGAAGTTTTTATAGCAAGTAACTGTTAATTTCAATATTAAATTTGCAATATTAAAATGCAAAATTTAAGAAAATATGTTCTTATAATTAAAACGTAAGAATTATGACAAATAATTATAAGCAATTTCCTGAAAATCTAAAAACTTATTAGTATTAATTTGTTTTAATCATAATTGCATACATATTATACATATTAATATTATTTTTATTTGTTTGGTTCTTAAATATTTTCTTCTCTTCTTATGCTTACTAAAATAAACCTTCAAAAATTTGTAGGTCTCTTTCAACGAGCCATATTACAGAGTGGTTCAGCTCTAAGTTCCTTTGCGATTGCTAGAGATGCATTGACCTACACTCGGCAAATTGCTTCATTTTTAAAATGTCCAACAAAAGACAACGCAGCTCTTGTAGCCTGTCTTGGAAAGAGACCTGTAGAAGACATTCTTAACGCTCCCCTTAGTGTCCCAGATCACCTCATTGCTTTTGGGCCAACAATAGATGGGGTTGTGATTCCAGGAGAACCAGCCACATTGATGGAAAAGCAAAACGACATTTTTGCTCAGTACGATCTCCTGTTGGGCGTCAGTAGAATCGAGTATTATTTTACATTCTCAAGCCAAGAAGATCGTATTGGTATTGAAGTTTCTAGAAGAGATCGTTTGCTAAGAACTTTGGTTAGAAACCTATTTACGTATCATCTGCAGGAAATATTCTTAACAGTTGTAAATGAATATACAGATTGGAGTAAACCAGACCAACACCCGATAAATGTATTGGATTCTACTGTTGATGCAATGGGCGATGCTCTTGTGGTTGCTCCATTGATAAGAACTGCCAATTACCATTCAAAATTAAGACAGAAGTATCAAAAAGGAACTTATTTATATGTGTTTATGTATCAAACAGAGGAAAGTTATTATGATCAACGTATGGGATGTATTCATGGTGAAGATGTGCCATATGTTTTTGGAGCTCCTTTGGTAACAGCATTGTCTCACTTTCATAGAAACTTCACAAAGCCTGAGAGCTCACTTTCTGAAGCTGTTATGACATATTGGACAAATTTTGTGAGATACGGGTAAGCAATTTTATGTTTGTTCATTTGTGCTTCTTTAAAAGGAGTTACATAAAAATGTTTCGAAATAGATACTATTATTATTAGCAGTTACTATTATTATTAATTGATACTATTATAGTAGATATTATTCCTATCACCAGTTTGGAAACTTCGATACGTTCCTAAACTGTGTGTACATACAGATTTGACAAGATTTATGGCGACATTCCTATTAAAGCTTTGGGATTTTTTTTTCATTGGGTCTAATGAAATCTTGAAAATGACTTTTACTATGTAATGTAATTGTATATCTTATCTGATAATATACGCAGTGGCTCAGAGAACAGAATATTCGCCTGTGAATGAGGTGAACCAATTTCGAATATCAGCTCAATTCTGCTTCTGGCTAGCACTGAACACAGTGCAGACAAAAAGTATTCTCGGTTTAGACGGATCATGGGTAAGAATCCTTCTGGTGTCGGGTTTACCGTGGAAGATTTTCGTTGTTTTCCTTTCCATGCTACGCAAATGAGGGTAAGTTCCATCAAAAAGTCCTCAACGAAGGCAAATTTGTCCCGATTTTTGAGTTTAGAAATTCCCTTGTCTTCTTGGTTGGGTTGAAAATTACAGGGCAGCGGAGTCGAACATTGATTTTCGTAAACTCAGAATCAAATTGGCTGCCTAACGCCGATCATAAAATAAAATGAAATATATAATGGACATAGATGTTTGATTGAGGATACATTTCTTACATTATTTGTTAACTGTAGTTAAATAATTCGTAATATGCAGTGGACATAACATTATTATGTATTCAATCTTAGCGTGATGGAATATTTTTTAAAATACGTATCTAATAAAAAATTCTATCTGCTAAACACTCAGTATGAAATAGTTCTTTTTTCCTTTCAAGAAGATTCATCTTTCAGTTCATTCTGTTTTCATTCAGTTTTGACACATCAAAATTTTAGTTTTTCTCATTTCGAAATGCAAAAGAGAAACTATGTAATTAATAATAAGTAATTAAAAACGCCACTTTGTAATTAAAAATGCCACTTTGTAACTAAAAATGCCCCTTTGTAATTAAAAATGCCAATTATATAAAATATTTGCATTTGTAGTCTAATATTAAAACAAAAATGAATATTTGTTTACGGTGAAAAATAAATAAATTATGTCATTCAGAAAAAGAAAGGACATTGTTTTTATTTAAGTCATTCTTTTAATATTTTTAAGGAAGAAAAGTCTTAGTTCGCGTTTTAATTATTCTAAGATTGCCAAATATATATTTATTCCAAATATATAAAATAACAACTATATAAGATATTTGCCAAATATATGAAATATATTTGACAAATATTTAATATAATTAGCATTGCCAAATATAAAACATATTTGAATTCGAAATCCAAACCTTAAAAAAAATATTTGTTTATGTCAAAAAATAAATAAAATTTGTCCTTGATAAAATGGAATGCACATTGTTTTTATTTTATGACATTCTCTTAATATTTTTAGAGAAGTTAAAAAGAAGAAAAACTTTAGCGCATGTTTTATATATCAGCAAATGACAGGTGGATCAACTCGTCCATGAAATAAGCTGCATGGCAAATCGGGAAAAGTTATAAAACCTGTTCAGCCATGTTTCAGCCGAGATAAATCTTGCATGAATTCTGATGAAAAATATTTTAGAAACATTCGATCTCTTTATAGTTTTGGGCCTCCCTAAAACATTTGGGAGCAATACAGTGGTTTTCTTGGTTGAAACGAAACTCAAAAAGAACAAATTGTGCAATATAAAATTGCCTTTGCTGTTTGTTTTTTAAAGAAATTTTAGAAAATTACTCATATTTTTTCTTGTTAAACCAAATTTACAAAACTATTTTAGACAAGGAAAAAATTTGCAACTTAAAATATTTTGTAGATTTAACATTTTTTACTTTTATGAAAACTTTAAAATACTTAATAAAAAAGCTTTTAAAAAAACTTTGCAAAGTTATTCAAAAATTTTAAATTTTTGAATAACTTAATAATTTATTTTTTCGAATTTTGGGGCTTTAAAAAATATTCTAAAAAAAACTTAAAGTTACTGCCTTAATTTTGCCTTTTATAGAAATTTACTGAAAAACTTTGAGCAAATATTTATGGTTGTTTTATTAGTAGCAGATGTTTATTGCTTTATTAGATAATAAAGATGCTTTTTTGAAATTCTCTTGGCCAGCACAAAGTATATTTAATTCCATTATTGTTTTTAAGTTTTTGTAAAGGTTACTAAATATTCTTCAAGAGCAATACAATGATTGTTCTGTGCTCTTTTGGAACACGAAAGGAAAGAAATTTCAATATAATTTGGTACAGTTATTTTATTCATTTATTTATCTTCGTAAAACTGTCTGAATATATATAACATTAAAAAAAATCTATCTGTGACATCCTAAGTTACCTCGAATTTCAAAGTCATTTTAAATATTAAAAAGAAATTATAGCTTTTAAAACTTTCGTAATTATTTTCATTTTTAAATTTCAGTAAAATATCGTTAAAAACTTTAGCTTATTTGTAGTAGTTATCCTTGTCCATAATGTTAATTATATCTCTTAATATAAGCACTTTGAATTTTTTATCCTTGATTTTAGCTCTCTCAAAAAGCTGCTGGATGTCCAAAAGCTTCTGGAAAACTCTTGTGTTTTTTTATAGCCTCAATTAGTAAAACTAACTAAAACCCTTAAAGCGTAATGATATGTTGTTGTTTTAAAGCATAATTTTTTTTCAAGTATTTAAGAAATAATAAAAATTGATCTACAAGAC